>NC_070590.1:14270235-14300235 GCF_027409825.1 Scomber japonicus | reverse complement strand
AGAGAAGATGTTCCCCAGAGAAGTGTGTGTTTGGCATGGATGTATGTCAATACTTGTGTGTGTCCCTCTGAGCCCACATGTAAAGTATGACATCATCTCTGTGCAAGGTGTGACCCTGCATGTACAGCATCCCTAATGGGACATTAGAAGCGGATCAAGCGGCTAATGTACCGGCATTAGGGAGGAATAAGTCATATGTGTGTCATGTCTGTGCTGGCCTGGCACACGTTACACACACACACACACACACACACATCTGACCCCCATGGATGCTCAGCTCAGCGTTTCCTGGTCCTAATGCATAGAACATGTGTGTGTGTGTAATGTATGGTTATCACATTAGGGCTGGTCATAACTCAGACAGTAAAAGCACCCAGACACCTCCTGTTATTCTTTCTTGCTGCCAACAGATCTGTCTTTTCTTTCACTCATCCTCTGCTTCTCTGTCTGTCTGTCAGTCAATCTGTCTGTATATTTACCTGAATATAACTGCCCGATAAACAGACAAGAATAGACTATACCAAAGGTTAAAGAAATTAAATTAGTTCAATAAATTCAATCAAGGACTTGAATCTTTCAATCAATCAGATGACTATTAAGAATGTAACAGATTTTAAAAAACCAACAAGAGATGAAAATGAAATGACAGATAACACACGTACGTGTCAGGCGTACGTTCCATAAATATCTGACGATCACATAAATCAAGGCAAAAATGAGAGATGAAAGGTTTAATATCTGGTTTTATAGTAGCAATTACAGGAATCAAAGAAGATGGCAGAAATCTAAGATTTTTAAAAAAGTATTTCTGAGTCGATTTCTGTCGCTCCACTGTCACCATTCATCATATTCATCTACTGTAAACCCAGAAATCATCTGATAGACATCTAAATGTAGCAGGAGAAGGTCAATCCCAACACAGCCAAGTGTGCACTGAATCCATTATTTGCACGTCAATTAACATTTCAATGTCTGATTGAAAAGTTAACTTTTTTTTGTTGTTATAATATTTCGATGTATAATTGGACCTGCTTGGCACTGAATTATAGTCATTTAAATGCAGTTGTGTACAGTATATGTTTCACTTGATTTTCAACCTGAAAATCACCAAATCCACCATGGTACTGTGAAAATGTAACTCTGGTCAACAGAATTCTTGCCTGAAAGATACATTTAGTCCCAAATTTAATGGAAAGCAACTTTAATTGTGGCACAATAATTACATCTGTTTTCAGTAGTTGTTCAGTTGCTGCAGGCTGTCTATTCACACACATTTAGGCCCTCAGGATGTCAAAACTAGATTATTTTGATTAATCAGTTTTGAAACATAAATGGCATCAACAAGATCTTTCTGTCTCATTCATATCAACACAATGCAGCTGAAATCATTTCTAATCTGAATTGAGGAAGACGTAATCTGACAAACAACTGTTTTATGTACAGATGCAACCTGGGAGAGATTAATTAGGCGATGTGAGTTGTCGGGTGTCTAAATATGAAAAGATGTAAACAGACAAACTATTCAAAGTACATCGATCCCTGCAGTCAGTAGCTTTGACTGATGGAGTGGCAGAAGCCTGCAGACCTGATAATGATGATGTTACCAGAGGATCATCTTTCCTTCCCGTTTATCAGCTACTGCCTTACTGGAACCGCTCGAACATTCAGGATCAGGTTTCTATGAGTGTGTGTGTGTGTGTGTGTGTGTGTGTGTGTGTGTGTGTGTGTGTGTGTATGTGTGAACTGCTCTCCTCGCCAGTCTAATAATGAGAGGTTAACAGAGAGCCAGCTTGGCCATAATAATGTGTAAAAGATTGAATTTAGCACCATGGGCAGGCACACTGAAACTGCTGACTGGCTCTGTGACCTCTCATATCCTTACACACACACACACACACACACACACACACACACACACACACACACACACTGATGGAGAGGCAATATGTTCCACCACGCACAAACACACAGCAGAGCACACATGGAGCCAACCATAAGTGTGTGTGTGTGTTAGTGTGTGTCACACAGCGCAGGTTAATACTGTGAAGCACAGAGTAATTTTCTCTCTGTCGCCGGGCGGCCTCACGCTGTGGAAACGACAACACATTAACTGTTAAACAAGACACCTTAGACCTCAGGGTGGGAACCGAAAGAGGGAGAGGCAGAGAGGGGTGGGTGGGTATAGGAAGAGAGGAGAAACAATAAAGAGACTGAGAAAAAGAGAAAATTGCAAAGGATGTTAGTGGGTGGGGAAGCAAAGGCGGACAATTCCCAATGTGGAGTTAAAGCGTGAAGAAAGGAGTGGTGGAGAAAAAGGTGAAAATGGACCGTGGAAGCAGAGGAGGAGGAAGAGTGTGGGGGAGAGATTGAGAAAAAGAAAAGAAGGATGAGAGGACATAGAAATATCAAATTCATTTAATTTAAGACAACTTCCAGCACAAGAGATTTTAGAGGATAAAAATAATAAGCAATATAGAAAAGTAAGTCAGAAATGTTGCAGTTTGAAGGATAGGATGGCAATTCTAACAGAGCCACAGAACTGTTAACAGCAAATCAATGCTGTCTGATTTGAGCAGCAATGCACAGCAGAAGATCCTACAGAGCACTTTAGATTTACTTTAGAGTATACTTTAAACACCTGTCACTTTAGGATGTCATTTAAGACGCATAAAAGCACTTGACTTGATAGCAGATAATCTGCCTTTTAAAGCAGTAAAGAGCAATTTGTTTATCATGAATAGATGGTGAAATGGATGATGGCTGACAGTGTGTGCAGCAGGTGAACAAAAGAGGGGAAGGAGGGACAGCATGTGTTAAAAAAAACAACTTTAATGTGTACGTCTTTTTTCAAGTGCAATCATGGGCCTACCTTCACGTCTTCACATACATCCCAAAAACCTGATAACTATATGTGTGTTTACACCTTTTTCCACTTTCTCTGTGTTTCTCTCAGGAGGTCATTTTGAAGAGAGCAGCTGACCTGGTAGAAGCCCTCTATGGTTTACCCCATAATAACCAGGTAAGGATAATATCCAAGTTGGAAGAGCAAAATGTGTAAAAGCATTGCTTTGTGTTTATGGTGATTATTATTAAGTGAATTCTTCTTCCTGTAGGAGATCATCTTGAAACGTGCGGCGGACATCGCAGAAGCTCTCTACAGCGTTCCACGAGGACACACCCAGCTGCCTGGCTCCACCCACACCGGCATGATGGGGGTTAACTCCTTCACTGGCCAGCTGTCTGTCAATGTCTCCGAGCCCTTACAGGCCAACCAGGGTGAGACTTTAGAGTGTTTATCAACAGAGTATGGATTTGTCTTCATGGCAACGACTTGGTAATGAAATACAATTAATGTCTCTGATCTGGATGATTTGTAATGTACTGATTACATATGACTAACCATTGGAATCATGATTTGAGTTATTCACAAACAAATTGACAGTACAACAATAATGTATGTCTGATATGGTTTTTCCAGAAAACAGTGTATTTCCCACATTAAAATCCATAAAATACTCCTTCTTCCTCATTAAAAATCCAAGTTCTATAAATGTGCAAAAATATTCAAACAAAAATGTAATGTAATAAATATTCATTTCAAAAGTTTACCTGCTGGACACAAGATGTCCCCTACTTTACTGTAAAATCTGTTCTCAGTGTTTGTGCACTGGAGGCTTCAGGTTTCCACATCACAGTTGTGTTGTTCTGAGTTTTGGACCATAATTGGCTTCAAAACTAGTTGTGATATCACAAATCCTGCATGTAGACCCACCCCTTAAAATCAGATTTTTATTGAGCACAGAGAAACTTTCCACTTTCAGCAGATGAATGTGAAAACAGTCTTCTAGTGTCAAATAAATCATTCTGCATAGTGAAGCTCAAAAATCCAACTTTAGGAAAAAGACGAAAAACACATTTTTTAGTGGAGCTTGCAGCTATTCTGAAATCTCTGTAAACATTGAACTTTGCAGCATATTCCTTAAAAACACAGTCAAGCTTATAAAAACAATAGTAAAGTTAGGTTATTTACTCATTTATTGGCCACCACACATGCTTCCAATCATCAGTGATTTTTTTTATCTGTACACTTTCGCCTCTATAAACAGGAAAAGTAGTCTGTTTTCTAAAGATGTTTCATACAAATGTCCAACCTTAATCTGCACATCACTGACCAATTGTCCAACCACCACACACCCCTCCTCCTCCTCCTGATCATATTTCCTGCAGGTTTTGTGCGCAGCAGCAGTAGCGTGTCTCCTCATGGTTATGTGCCCAGCTCCACACCTCAGCAGACCAGTTACACCTCAGTCACCAGCACCATGAATGGCTACGCAAACAACGCCGGAATGACCAACCTGGGAGGCTCACCCACTTTCTTGAACGGCTCTGCAGCCAACTCGCCTTATGCTAGTAAGTGAACAAATATTACTTTAAAAGAACATGAATGAAAGTGAAGCGTATAGTACAAAAATCCATCTCATGTGTCATAAACTCCATAAACTGCAAGCACTTAAGGCTGCAAAAATGTATATAAATATGTAAATACACATCATATATACATGCTTGCACACTCACTCATAAAAACATCCAAACACATACTCAACTACAGCCACACATCTGCAGACAGCAAGTTAAAGTCTTAGATCTGCTGTAAGGAGGTTCCCCCATGGGGCTTTCTGTCTCTGTATCTTCAAAAGCAATCACCAACTCACAGCTCACCTCTCCATTTTGTCTTCGTCCATCTCCTTCCTCCTTCCCTCGCTGCCTTTCATCTGACAGTCACACCTCTCCTCTCTATGTTGGTTAATTGCGTCCCTTTTCCATTTAGCAGGAACCAAGTGAGATATAGGGAGAGATTGTGAAACAGAGAGATGTGAGATTTTGTTTGTCTGACTGCATGATGATAAAGGAAAATGAAGATGTGATCAGTTGACTTGAGATGAGTTGATACAAATATGTATCATCTCATTCCAAAACCATTCATACTATATGCTGCTACTTTAACAGCCTGCACTGTCCTGGGATGACTTTCCAAAAGATTTTGGAACGTAATTGTAGGGATTTACTCTGGATTTGGCCACCAGAGTGTCAGCATTTGAGCTCAGTCAAATTCTTCCACACCAAAGTCTGAAAACTTTGTGTATGAGGGAGTTGTCATGTTGAAACAGGAAATGATCCTCCCAAAACTTTTGCCACAATGTTGGAAGCAAATGATTGTTTAAAATATCACTGTGTTAAGATTTCCTTCAACTGGTACCAAGTGGCTGAGCCTAAACTATGAAAAATAGACCAAAAGAAAATATGTCCACACACTTTTGGCTACATATTCTATTCTCAAAAAGCCCACTTCAAGCTTTCATGCATATCATTACTCACATAATGTGGATGATTTTCTAGTTGATGAAACAATAAACCGGAAAATCATGTTCACTGAAGTAACCATTTTCTCTCTTTCCTTCTCACCCTTCTTTCCTAATCCCCCCTTTTCTTCCACATCCCACCTTGCTCCTTCCTTCTTTCTCTCTCTCCTTACTTACCTCTCTCCTACGACCACCTCCAGTTGTCCCATCTAGTCCCACTATGGCCTCCTCCACCTCTCTCCCCTCCAACTGCTCCTCCTCTTCTGGCGTCTTCTCCTTCTCTCCGGCCAACATGGTGTCGGCGGCCGTTAAGCAGAAGTCCGCCTTCGCTCCAGTGGTCAGGCCCTCCTCCTCTCCTCCACCCTCCTGCACCAGTGCCAACGGCAACGGGCTCCAAGGTAATAACCATGACGGCAGCCAGTCATTAGTTAGAAGATGTTTAGAGGGAGGACTTCCCCAGGAGATGATTTCAGGAGGGCTTTTACTTCCCTGGTGAATTTTTTAAACTAATCCATCATTAGAGTCTCTGTTATGTTTCATATTATACTGTCAGTGTACTCTACTCTTGTAATTTATCATCATTGATGACACAGATGAGAATATCAGAAACCAATATGAATTGTGGTAGAAGACCATAGCACAGAAAGCTGTCTTCAGTGTCATGCACATTGTACACCCAATCATGTTCTCCAACCTCCTCCATAAACCTAGCATCATACTACATCCATACCTGCCGCTTGTAAACACAGGTTGAACAGGCAGGTATTACTCACATGACTGCAATTGGTTGTATGTAATGTAAGCATTATTTTTGTGACCATATTTGATAATAAAAAGTGTAGAGAGACAGGAAACATTGGTAGAAATAATGCAATAAAGGTCCAGAACTCCAGCATGCAGCATGCGTGGTGCATGGTGCAGTTGCAGCCATGTTGCATTCGTTAGCAGGCTACTGGGGCGCCCCATTTTAAGCATTTTCAAATGAGCTATTTCTCAGATGAGGACACGCTCAATCATTTTATTCATGTCTGCTCTTTGTACTACATCTTTGGAATAAACAGTTACTCACTCTCTCTCTCTCCTGCCTTTCCTCTTTACCTTTAACCCTTCCTCCTCTTATTTTCCGATCTGATCACCCTTCCCTTGTCATTTCTCTGTCGCTATCACTCTCTTCCCTGCCTGTCTCTCTGCCTCTCTCTACCAGATCAAACATTTGTGGACTCTAGCAAGTACTCAACAGCCAGCTCTCTACAAGGCCTGGCCTTCACCTGAAGTATGTTCCTCAGCTCTTTCTTGTTTCAGTCCTGTTGACTAACTAATTCTGTGATGAATGACTTCCTAGTTTTGTATCTTTTTGTAACCTCTTCTCTGCTTTTTCATCCTGACTTTTTATTTGATGTCATATTTTTCTTGTCTGTCTTTTTTGTCCGTCTATTATCTCATCTTCCTCTCTCACCATCACCTCTACAACCTCTTCCTCCTTAACTTCATTTCCATCCATCTCCCATTTCATAGCACAGATCAAGCCATTATGTTGCTTGGTAACTCCTCCCTGTCTTCCTATTGGCTGGGAAAAAAAGACAGGAAGTTAGATATTTAGAGCGACCAAAAAAAAAAAAGAAAAAGAAAAAAAAAGACATTTGGCAGAGAGAATTTATTTCTCAACATCTCTGGCTTTGTTTAGCTGTGCGTGCATTTGCGCTTACATTTCTGTGTGTGTATGTGTGTGCATGTGCAGAGACAGCATGTGCGGGGGTGTGGGAACTCAAAGCTTAGCCTCAAAGCACAGCTGAAATAAACACACCCCACATGCAGCTACACACACTTTCCTCTGTCACACACACTGGGTGATCACACACTGGCAGCTTACTAGGGAGCGATCAACAATGACAGCTGTTCGACTCTCGTTGACAGTTTATACTGTCAGTGTACCTGCCCTGCGGTGTGTGTGTGTGTGTGTGTGTGCATCTGAGTGTGTGTGTGTGTGTGTATATGTGTGTGTGCGCGCACAAGTGAAGTAACAGAGAAGAAACTGGAGGCTTGACTGAAACAATAGCTGAGTTTTGTCAAGCCAATGCTAAAAATGAATTCTTTTCTCTTTACAGTTTTCACTTCTCATGAAATATAAAACTAGTTTTTAAACACTTTCTTCAGTCTGCTGTGTGTGGTTTTGTGTGCATGTGTGCACGTGTGTGTGTTTTGGGCTGGGTCTTTCCTCTCACATGTTGACACCCATCCCTCGGGTTTAAATACAACACATACACCATGATGCAATCTGTCTGGCACACACACAAACATACAGTAAAATACGCCAACTGTTCACAGGCAGAATTAAGTGTGTTTGTGTGTGCGGCATCACAAACAGCCAACTCAGATGATGCGTCCCTTGATTTTACTGATTTATTTGTCTATTGATGTTTTTAATGTCGCTGCAGTCACACACAGCTGCACAGATGGGAAAACATATTGATGTATTTACGGGTGAATTTTATGACGATGAAAATATTTTGGCTATTTTGGCTTGGTTTTAATTTTTTTCTCCCCTCCCACTTCCCTTTTCTTTCTCCACCCAACAGCAATTCCGGGAATGATCGTCCCACCCATGTAAAGGTGTGAGTGAACACTTGTGTGTGTGTGTGTGTGTGTGTGTGTGTGTATGTGACTGTGTGTGAGATGAACCAAGCACACTCATGCCGATCCGGAGGATTTTGGTGCGAGTCAGACTCCGGTCAGGGATGGAAGCAGCTGTCCCGATCTGAAGGAACAAACCCAACTCAGGCCCTTTCTAACACAAGAACAACTGCAAGAAAACAAACGAAGAACAAAAAAACAAAAAAAAAAACAAAACAAAGACTGTTTGCAAGTAAATAAGTTGTTTAGACTTTGTACACCTTAATGCTTTTATAGGAGAATGGCCACACCTACATTATGACTCTCCGCAGACACAGGAAGTGTATTTACTTAGAAGAATCCACTTCCTCCTTCGAGTGATTGATTCGTTTTCTGTTTTTTTTTTGTGCAACAATTAACGTGTGATAATCATCTTCTAATTATATCCTACATGAGGGATTTCCTATTTATGAAATTTGGTCATTAATGAAGGAATATAATGTGAAGAATACCTGATGATGATGATGGTAATGATGATGATGACGATGATGAGTAAAAGCAATGACAGGGGATTCATACAGGGTCAAATCCAGCCGACACAGACAAGCCAAACCAGACACACACACTGTCACTTCTCTTTGCCAAATCCAGCACAAACACTCTGACTAAGAGCTCTTTTCTCTGCATTTTATCAGTCGAAGGATTCAGACGCTTACTGCATGCGACTGATGCTGCAGTTTTAGTCATTGAAGAAATCCCAGTATTTACTTTGAGCTTGCTTCACATACAGATTTAGAAAGCGCAAAGCAGTCTTTTAGCCAGTATAAGGTGCACAGAGAAGTAAAACTCTGTCATTTAACAAGCAAAAGAAGAAAGTTATTAACACCCTGTAATATCCAAAACAGAAACAGTGTAATTACAGTCCTAATTCAAGAATAGTTGGACAATAGCTAAATGTTTGTTACAAATTATAATATAGAATCATTCATAAAATCAGAGGCTGTAAAAGGCCATAAATAAGTGCAGCTTTGTTCCCACAGAGGAGTGTGTGATTTGCCAACAGCTGCTTCAGGATTTGACCCAACCATTCTGCCTCTGAATTTGTTCATGACCTGTTTAATGTTGGACACAGCCACAGTGACCTCTAAAAGAGGGAGAACATGTCTTAAAGACTGCTGCCATTTTGACTTTGATTTTCTTGTGTGTGAGATTTTTTTTCTTGACAGATGAATCCTTTTTTGTTTGTTTGTTTTTGGTTTGCTGTGTTCTTAATATTTTTACTGTGATCAGCCGGCCTATTAGATTGTGTTTCTTTTATTACCTGCCCACTGATCTGGTTTGATGGACAACTTGAGTGAGGAAAATTAACCAATGGTGTGTCTTAAATATGCTGCAAAGAATGTCAAGTCACTACATTTTCAACTGAGTCTTAAACTCCTACTTTTTGAAATTTTGTGGAAACATCTGTCACTGAGGTACACTGCCCTTGTTCAGTTTGACAGTGAAACTATGATGCAATCACAGTATTTCACAAATATTTGTGTTTTTTACATGTCTTAAGAAGTTTGATGAAAACATTGTTTGCAGCACAGGAAAATTAGCCAGTGGTGTGTCTTAAAGGCCTGGGATGTGCAAGGATGAGAAAAGCAGCTGATGGTTTGATGTATAAGTCACTGCTCCCTCAGCCCTGCAGTCTGAGTGTGTGGCGTGTGATTCAACAGTCTTAATTAATTTATGATCATGTTCATTTTGCCAAAGCCCTGATTTCAGACATGAATGCCTACACAGTCTTCTATGCTTTTCATCATGTCTTATCACATAGTCAGAACCAGTAAGAATGCCATGTACAACTGTCAGTGCTTTATAAAAGCATAATTTTTACTGCAGCAGCTAGTGTTCACAAATATATCTTCATGTTTTGTTTAAGTTTTTTTTAAATTACATTACCCATGAATGGAAACTGAATGAATTTGGATACTTTATTAAATAGAAACTTGCATCACATTAACTGTGCTGATCATCCCATGTTTTTGGTACACAAGAATACTTTTTATATTTTTGATCGGTATACTGTTTGCAAAAGGGAAAAAATCACTCCAATTCATGCAGTTTTTAAGTTTAAATGAAATAAGTGACAACAACCCACTCAAACGGAAGTCAGTGCTAAAGTAGTAATCAAAAATTAGGATGAAAGATCAGGGACAGAAAAAAAAACACTCAAAAATTTAAAAAACTGATTTCAAAATAAACTGAAACCCTGAAAGAAATCCTTCAAACTCACACCCCTTAATAAGCTCCTCATTTGCTTTGTCTCCATGTCTAACAATTTAAATGTTATTAAGACATCTTATTCGTATTTGTATTATAGCGTCTGTTTATTAAAAGCCATACTTCCATTGCTAATTTCAATCAAGTCAAATAAGCCATATTTTGGTTTTTTTGTATCATTTGTAATGAAGCAGGGGGATATTTTCCATTTTGTCCTGATTTTATTAATGTTGTTCATATCATTGTTGTTAAAATTATTAACATCATTTTGTTGCATTATATAGGTGTAGAGTTTATAAATATGTCATGATGATTATCTGTGTTTGTCTTCCATATGATGGATTTTAAGATTGAACAGACTTGCCTAATGAAGATATTCCTCAGCCCATGTGCTTAACATGAGCAGCCGGCTGAGAGAGATGGAAGAAAAAGTCTCCCCTCTTTCGCTGTCCTTTTCTTCTGCAGCCACCTCTCCTGCTTCAGTCAGGTTTTCTGTCCTCTCTCTCTCTCTGCTCCCTTCCTCCGTTCATTTCCCTCTCCCACTTTGTTTTGATTGTGCTATTAATACTCTGTATGTTTGCCCTCCTTCTTGCTTCCCCTCACATTTCCTTTTTAAAAATGAGCCACCTATTTATTTTATCTCAAATATGGGTCTGGAGACCACTTATGTTTGTGTCTATATGTGAGAGTGTGTGTGTCTGAGTGTGTGTGTCATCATTTTTCCTCTGAAAGATAAATGTGATGTGTTAAAGCTGAAGGATTTTTTTATGGTTCATATATAAATACCTGTACAGGAGGGATTAAATAGACGGTTTTTGTTAAAGGAATCTGAAGCACTTGTCCAACGACAGTAATGGCATTTAAAATGGCTTGTCTGTGTTCAGGCTTATGAAGCATGGTGGTCATCATTTAATACACACATTATTGGCAGTATCAGTGTGGAGGTGAAGAGAACAGAGGAAACTACTGTAAAGATGATAATGTTGATTTTTTTTAATTATTATTATTATTTTGAAATTTGAAGTGTAAAATAACTTTTGGACTCTCACTATATTTAATTAAAGTTCTTCCTTCTCTGTGAAAATGTGTTTTTTAGCTTTGTTGCTCATCGTGTCTAACTGAAAGACAAAAAGGCACCTTACTGCAATAAGAACTTTGCTCACAGGGCCCCGACAAAAAAACCCAACCCAGTACATAACTAGTCGAAACTTATTTGCCCCCTTTCGCAGAGTCTATACAACAATTTCTATTTGTGACGTCAACCCATAAAAGCACAGAGCACTCTTCTGTGCACCACTACGGGGCAAAGTGAATGTTTTACACACCCTCAGGTGAGGAATATTAAACCAAATGAATCACAGCTGTGGGTGCAACATCACCTTCTGCACACATACTATTTGTGCCGCTCACACACTCACCCTTTTTCTACCGACCGGGAAGGAAAAAGAGAGTACACACTTTCACTGCTTTCATTCCTAGTTCACTTTCATTCATAAAACTGTGATTACATACATAAACATTTGGTGCTGGTGCCAGGTGGAGCAGTAAAGTCGACATGACACCTTACCAATTACCTATGAATGTCACAAAAGTCTAGCGATGATTGGTTGGGCCCAATGTGTGGTCAAACCAAATTACTACATGAAAGTATAATAGTTTAATCTTACATAATGACCATTCCTAAAAGGAAAAATTTAATTTGTGTAATGTGTTGGACCGAAGGCATAATTTCAACAAAATATCAAGCTTGATAAATGCTCACTTTGATGAATTACTTACTTCTATCGCAAGCATAATATAAGTCCCAGTGTTCTTTATGGTTGGTTACATGCATAGCTCAATACTGAGTCCACATCTTCTGAACTCTTCACACATTTGGATTGCCTTCACATAAAAAATATTCAATGACTTCAAATTCTCTTACAGACAACCAACAGAACAGCTTACATACTCACTTTAAAAGTTCAGTTTATGTTCAAAGATCAGTATGTGTTCATATGGAAAGCATAAATCATAATCACATTTAAATACATCCATGGTCAACCAACCGCACCCTTAAGAGAAAAGAAAATAGAGAATTTATCTAAAATAAAGCCTATTGAATTACCTCACATGGCAGCTGGATTTGCGAGATCACATCACATGAGAATTAATCTCGTCAGGCTTCAAGTTTGAAATCCAGCTGTCTTGCATAATAAGACAATGATAGTCAGTTAATTCATCCAATCAACTGTCAAGTGTCTGCCCTCTTCTAAACACTTTCCAAGGATGATTTCTGAGATAGTTCTGTGTAACAAACCCTCTGACTCTTTGTGTTACCTATTGAAACATTTCCTGCTACATTTCTTTAACTTGTTCCTGGAGAATACAGTATAGTTCTTTCAGGTACAAGTCTTACTGTATTTTGTGAGTAAAAACATGTTTATAGAAGATAGACAAGTGCACTATCAATTATGAACAAAAAACATAAGCAAATAAGTTGTTGTCAATTCAAATCAAGTGTCTGCTGGAATGTTTGTTTCTGTTGTAAAATGTACTTTGCACCCTAAACAGGTGAAGTTACAAATCTTTTTGAACTTTGGGACTAGAGTTTTATTGTCAGCAGTCATTTATTGATGGTTTCATTTAACAAACTTTATACAGTATGTCCATCACCTTTCATACAGGTTAGTGCAGTTCAAAGTGCTTTATACTAAAAAGGCATAAGATCCTTATGTGTAAATGTGATCAAAGTGAAATAAAATATTTAATCAAAAACACAAAAATATAGCTCATTACAAAACAATGAACTCATTCTTCACTTTAGCTCCATTCCAGTAAAATCATACAGTCAGAGAGGTCCTTCTGGGTCAAGCCGTTACACAATGTGTTGTAAAACTCAGACGGAGGAGAGAATTCACTCAGTGGGTATATTTGTTTCATTATTTGAATCTTTTTCTTTTTATTTCTTCTGCATTCTTCTGTCACATCAAGCTGTTTCTGTCTCCAGCAGCTCTGATGTTGAGCAAGGCTACCAGCACTGCCAACGATGTGGTCATAAACATAGAGAAGTACATTGTCTGTGTGTGTGTGTGTGTGTGTGTGTGTGTGTGTGTGTGTGTGTGTGTGTGTGTGTGTGTGTGTGTGTGTGTGTGTGTGTGTGTGTGTGTGTGTGTGTGTGTGTGTGTTCATAAACAATACAAATTCTCTGGTGAGACCAGTTTCTGTAATGAGACAGATGGGTCCTGCCTGAAGTTAGCTATCAGCATGACTGCAGGCAATGTGTATGTGTGTGTGTGTTGGGTGTGTGTGTGTGTGAGAGTTGTTATTCTCCTATTCCTAGCCTGCAGGCTTAATCAAAGAGGAGCCACAGATGTCTTATTGACACCAATTAGTTTCTGTCTCATGGCACGCAGACACGCACTCACGCACGCACTCACACACACACACACAAATACATATGTACTACTCAAAGTGTGAACACACATTCAGTTTTTATTTCATAGAGTTAATGTAAGTTGAATTTGGGACTATTTATGGCCTCATTTCAATGAGTTGAGGAATGCTGTTGATTTTTCTGAACGCTAACTGCACATATTCACAATTCACAAAAACATACCAGTCCGATGGCTTGTGTGTCTGCATGAGTTTATGTGTATGTGTGTGTGTGTGTGTGTGTGTGTGTGTGTGTGTGTGTGTGTGTGATAATACCAAGTCTGACGAGACAGGACTGAAGACATCCATTAGCTAATGGATCTCTTCTCTCTGGTTTTTTTCTCTTCTCTCCTCTTCTTTTATCCCTCTCATCCTCCCTCCATCACCACTTAACCCCATCAGGAAGAACACACAAGAATCACACTCACACACACACACACACACACACACACACACACACACACACACACACACACACACACACACACACACCCTTCTCCCTCCCCCTTTCTCCTCCCTCAGCTGGATTCAAAACCTTTATTTACACAGGCTGTGCATGCTGACAGTAGGCCTTCTTTGAGGTTTGGCTCAACTTACAGAACAGTTTCAAAATCAAGAATTTGACTATTCATGCCATATTACAGCAACACAGGACAATGGAAAGTGGACAGAGCTGCTTTATAAACCACAAATGTGGAGTGCTGTAAAACATGAACATATCCAAGTATTCTTTGTGTTTAAAGAATTTATGTAAATATTTTCTATCAACGTTTGATAAATATATGTAATCACATAAGTTTAAGGATCCCCTTCAGACATGCGTTATGACAAAAATACTCAGCCTGGAACAATAATGTCTAAGAAAAGTGTAATTACCTCTTTATAATCCTACCTCTTTCCCCTCTAAAAAATGCCAGGATCTATAAATATGCAAATATATTTCATTTAAGAAGTTTTAACTGCTGGGCAGCAGCAGGACGCAGCTCCCCCTGCTGCAGCTACCAGCTCGGATTTTAACAATCTCATTGATGCTGTCTAATCTCATCACATATCCATACTAGTCCAGACCAGTAACTTCAAAGCTGATGTTGCTCCAACACTGTTCCTCTTCAATGTTCCATTAAGCAAACATGTTTGTTCTAATCTAATCTAATGATGATTGTCCCAATCTAATGATGATGACAAGAGATACTTTAATTATTATGTAGATTTCTATAGAAAAACAAGTCACTAGAAATGTTCCATAAGGAAAAAAAGACGTCATTAATGCAGCTATAATCTATATTTTTATAATAACATTACGTTTACAACCTTCATTCATACCAGTGATATCTGTGCGCATTCACAATAGCAACAGGCAGCTTGCTTTTCTCTGTTGCTTTTCGGGGCAACTGTGGGAAGCACCTTTAGTGACTGACATGCTTGCATCAAATAAATGATGATAAAGTAGGTTTAATCTTTTCATGCCATGGTATTGAAACCTTAACTATGTTTCACTGCTCTTCCAAATCACTACTTATCATGAACTGTTGATGGGTGACCTTTTGTCATTAAGTCTCATATCCTGTTGTATCAGTTGCTGATTCCCAGAGAATGGACCTGAACTCTTTATTGTATTCAGCTGTCGGTTTTATAAATTGATAACAGAGTGAGACTTCCTCCATTTAAGAAAAAGCTCTATTATATATATTCTGGACTCTCACACTCTGTCTTTAAGTGGTTGAGGGTGCCTGTTTATTTAAGGCAGCAATAAGGAGGAAGTGTGGAGGAAAGAAGCAGGAAGGAGTTCAGAAAAGCAGAGGATAACAGGAAAGAGAAGAGAGATCAGAGAGTGGGGAAATATGTAGAGAAAAGGAGGATGATATGATGATAGTGTGCACAAAGGGTGAGTAATGATGCAGTCTGCTATTGACAGAAAGGTGATGTTGCTGTATGATTTAACAATTGAGAGCTGAAGAACAATAAAATCTGACTGCCAGTGTGTGTGTGTGTGTGTGTGTGTGTGTGTGTGTGTGTGTGTGTGTGTGTGTTGGTATAGCTGGTATAGACGGACCTTTGACCTGAATACGTACCGACATTATGAGGACATTTGGGATTAGGCGGACCATGCCAATGTCCTCATAAAACAAAAACAAAAAAAGAGCGAATTTACATTTGTTAGTGTCTAAATAACAGATATTCTCATTTTCTTTGAAAGTCCTTCTTTACCACTTGACCTGACTTTCAGTGTATCCCAGTGTATAACACAGTGACCCCATCGGTCGTGCCTGAATTGCAGTTTGATACACATTTTTGATACACCGGATTCAGATTTGGCGGGCTTCTTCGTGATTGGCTGGTTACAGGTTTGGGCGGACCCCTCCCCTACTCTGAGCTCCAAGCCCCGCCCACACCTCGGCTCTTTAATTTTTACATGTGTTTAATGGAGGACGCTGCTGCTGGGCCCCGCTGGAGGAACGAACGGACAGGTAAGCTGATATATTTTATTAATAACTTAGTGTGTCTGATTTAATTAAGGTAAAGTCAAGCTAGTTTTATCTGGTTATGTAAACGGGCCATTTTACACTGATTTAGATGCTTTATAGTCATTTGATTTTTATTTTTTTTATTACGGCTACCAAGTGGTAGAGAGCTAGTTGCAGTTGGCTTCGCTCCGGAAAGACGTTTGTCTGTCAGAAAAGGTAATATTTGTGAGATATTACGGCGTGTTTTGTGTACTTTCTGCTACAGTTGCACGTCTGCTTGTTCTTTCGGGTTGCACCGAGGCACCGCGCCCTCGTTAAGCCTTAATTAGAGGCACCTGTTGCGCCATGTTGACTTGTGCTTGACTCATGCTCACAGTGGAGGAGTGTTAGTTACTCAGGTTCATATACAGACTGTATATGAACCTGAGTAAAGTAAGGTTCATTTTAGCTGGATTAGTTGCAGAAACTTCTATCTTGTTGTCAAAACAACTTGTATCATTGAGGCACTGGGATACAGGATGAAGTTCATTCTGAATGTAGTTCAGCTCAGCAATACATAAGTAAATGTAATCCTTATACTGTTAATATGTTGTGCATATGCAGACTCCTGTTATATTCTGTGGTGAAAAGGTGTGAGATTTGCACATCAAATTAACCTTTGAATATGATAACAAATTGTATTAAGTGTTTAGTTTTAGCAGTGTTACAGTGGTGAGTACAGCATCTGGCTTCTGTCCACATGATTCAAGAAGATTACCATGGTTATTCCTCAAATGAGCATCATAATCATGACTGTCTTTTCTTTAATACAGGTGTTTTGATTTTTCAAGAAACATGAATGGAAGAACACGTATCAATCCAAAGGATGATGCCAGATATTATGTCAGCACTGGAAAGGACAAACCAGGATTTGATGTAAAACACATAAGTGTTTTCAAAGGTTAGTGAGTGTAAAGCTCTGAATATTTAATCATGATTAAAGTGGAAATAAAGCAGCCAATCACATAAGAGTAATTCACTTAATGGAATTCCACTGCACCTAACAATTTGGAGTATGACAAATGTAAACATGTGTAAAGCAGAAGTTCGGTTATATGTTTTGTCACAGGGCTGCCATCTTGCATAATGATAAACTGTGATGTCACTGGGTTGGTTTGCTCCCTTGGTAGAAACGGTGAAAGATAGCAAAAGATGGAGATGAAAAAACAAAGTGAAAGATACAGACATGAAGGATAGAGTCTGTGAATTATTGAGACAGTGACACACAAATGTGAAAAATAGTGAAAGAGAATAACATTGAAAAGACAAATGTGAGAAAATGGAGGCTACCTTTTCATGATTGTACCAAGGCAGCAAACCAACCCTGTGATATCACAGGTTATCATACTGCAAGATGGTGGTGCCTTCATGACAAAACATAAAACTGAACTTCTTTCAACTAAATCTTCTTTCTTTTATATATTTATATTGGGCATTTTAATGTACTTATTTACTGTGGATATCCACCAAGTGAATTATGTTAAAACCTTTTAAACTTTAAACATGGCATCTTACTTACACGTTACACATATTTGTGAATTAGGTCGTGGGATCTTCACTACTGCCCCATTCGAAAAAGGGGACTTCCTACTAGAGTACCAAGGTCAACTCATTACCCATCAGGAATGTGAGAGGAGGCAGAGGATCTACCATGACAGCCTTAAGGACTTCATGTTCAAGTTCCGTTTTGATGGAAAACTCTGGTGGTGGGTATTGTCGAATCAGAATTAAATGACACATTGATTATGGTTTGCTGAACATATATTAACGGAAGGTGTTTAAGTCAGACTAAATCACATTGCAAAACTATAAATGATTTTCAATTACAGTGTTGATGCGGCTAAAGAGGACGGGACCTTGGGCAGACTGGCCAACGATGACCATGTAAACCCGAATGCAAAGATGAAGTACATTATGGTTGAAGGAAAGCCCCATCTGTGCTTGTTTGCAAAACATAGTATAAGCCCTGGAGAGGAGATCACATATGATTATGGTGATTCAGACTGGCCATGGAGATATAAGGTAGCTGAAGTTTTCCTTTTGTGATATTAATGTCTCAAACTCCTGTGTTGCTAAATCATAGCAATACAATTCTATGAGAGCGTGAAGACACACTGGAAAAGCTAACAATTTGTCCCATGACTGGTCAGAGGTCATGTTTTTCCCACCTTTCTTATGGTATTACATAGGAAACATCTTATAACTTTTTTTTTCTGTAGGATGATGCTGCAGGGACCCATGGCAGTGAAATGGTGGACAAGCCCCATGACACTAAGATGGCAGCAGGGACCCATGACACTGAGAGGGTGGACAAGCCCCATGACACTAAGATGGCAGCAGGGACCCATGACACTGAGAGGGTGGACAAGCCCCATGACACTAAGATGGCAGCAGGGACCCATGACACTGAGATGGTGAACAAGCCCCATGACACTGAGATGGCTGCAGGGTCATGTCCAGATCCAAGGAATCCCAGCAGGGTTGGAAAGGTAAATGAAATCCTATGTTCTGCTTTATGATTTGTGTGGTAAAATATAAAGTAACCCAATATTGTCAATTGGTGTAGTGTGTGTGTGACCTGAACATATGGTTTATGTGGACATTGGTTTACAGAGACCTTCTTGTCAAGTGCTTCTCTTAGTGTAAGTCAGTATCTGATCAGTGTGTGTGACCAGAACATATAATTTACGTGGACAGTGGTTTACAGAGACCTTCTTGTCAAGTGTTTCTCTAGTGTAAGTCAGTATCAGATCAGTGTGTGTGACCTGAACATATGGTTTATGTGGACAGTGGTTTACAGAGACCTTCTTGTCAAGTGCTTCTCTAGTGTAAGTCAGTATCAGATCAGTGTGTGTGACCTGAACATATGGTTTATGTGGACAGTGGTTTACAGAGACCTTCTTGTCAAGTGCTTCTCTAGTGTAAGTCAGTATCAGATCAGTGTGTGTGACCTGAACATATGGTTTATGTGGACAGTGGTTTACAGAGACCTTCTTGTCAAGTGCTTCTCTAGTGTAAGTCAGTATCAGATCAGTGTGTGTAACCTGAACATATGGTTTATGTGGACAATGGTTTACAGAGACCTTCTTGTCAAGTGCTTCTCTTAGTGTAAGTCGGTATCAGATCTCTGTGTGTGACCTGAACATGATTGATATAATTTATATGGGCAGTGGTATATATGACCAATAACTCATGTCAACTTCTTGCCCACAGTGTAAAAATCATCACCTTGTGCTCACAACAGTAGCCACCCTGGATAAGTGCATTCAGTGTGTGGGACCTGTATCATCGTTGAAGTGGTTAGGCTATGAATGCAAAGGTGAGACAAGTGAATTAAGTGTATAACTATTAGAAGTAGATGTGTATACAGATTTTAAAAGGGGCACATAGCTAAAATTAAAGCAGCCCCATTTAAATATAAAAAATGTACATGTATAAAAGAGTCTTTCTCAATAGAAATAAGAAAACACGATTATGTCCTAAGTATGTTGAGCTTGTTTCATAGTACAGGCTGCTGGACTGACACTTCCTGACTCCAGTTAGCTTCTGTCATGTCTTCACTCCGAGGCATTTTCCTTACTTGAAGCCCTGGTATTCTACTATTTGGTGCAGGCATATGATCATTTTAGATGTTGTGTGTATATAGTGCTGTTAATCTTTGTTTTTATACTGATGGTTGGATATGTATATTTGTTTACCACATTTATATTTAAAGTACTACAGTGATGATTGTACAGTTGAACATTTTTGGAACCATTGAACAAACACAAAACATTATGACCTTTTAGAGAGAAGGGATTGCATTGCTTTGAGTGAAATGTACGTGTGCATTGGTTTTATGTGTAATGTATGTGTTGTATTCCAGTGTATGATTAACTCTTCTTCAAAGTAACACCTATGAAACATTATTTTTTTATTTAATTTGTGCTATTTGTGACTTTTGCTAACACCATTTCCTAGATGAAATCGCAGTAAGTGACACTGAGGCCAAGGACAGTGAGAGTGATTCTGATGCCACTGGCACAGCATTCCCAGAGTGTGAAACTAGTAAGGCTGTGGGCGCTGCAACAGGCTCTACAGCCACAGAGCAGGTCCATCATGCTGCAGATTTTGGTAAGTTATTTCCCTTTACAGTTGTTTGTTTGTTGATAGAATGTATTTTTCCATTAAAAAAATCTTTTGGCAAATTATGTGTTTTGCAGAAGCAGTGTCATCAGTGACCTCCACCGTGAATGAGACTGTCCCTCTCTCTGAAGGTAAGTTTGATTGTAACGCATCTTTACACTTAAAATGATGCAGTTACAGTATATTGTATGATGTGAATATATAGGGGTGCCCCAGCAGTTAGTTACAGTTTTTCAAAATTGCTTAGACACATTTCTTGAATCCTTCCACCCTTTTCTCAAAACTGTAAACACAAAACCTAATTTTCAAACTACATTCATTAAACCTCTGATCCTTCTTGCAAAATCAAACAATGTCTCAAAACACTACTGAGCATTCATTAAACATCAGAAAATGGAAAACAGTGTTCAGGACATGTAACTCCAGAAAAAAATGGTTATTGTTTATAATACATTAAATACATTTTGTGTTTTCCAAAAAAATATTCACAACTCAGTAACACAGTTTAGATATTGCATACTGTAAGTACTGCAAGAATTACAGTATTGACTGTCTGCTGATTCAGTACTTGCATACCGTAAAAATCCAGTACTGCAAAAGGCCAAAGTACAAACACAAAATCTAATTGAAAAGCACATTATATTATGCTGTAAATGTAACTGCAAAATCAAAGTCAACAAGTGATTCATTCAGCCTCAGCATCACGTCTTTGTGCTGGGTCAGGACATTGCCTACATCACAGGTAACGGAGGAAAAACCCTCTGGTGTGTCTGATCCAGCCTTGGCAAGACTCTACACCTGTCACCACCGGCCAATCCCATGGCCTGCAGGAGATTCTCCCTTTTATAGGGTTTCAGTGATATACCTTCCACCGCCATGCAGAGAAAAACTCTTCTGTTGGGGTGAGGAAAGGGGAGTACAGTATGATGGAAAGCAAACATTCATGAACCACTCTGGTATCACCCTTCAACTCACCCATGCCTCCTGTGCACTCTGAACTGATTTATATTTATATTATTTATTTATATATATTTATCACATCATGAGCAACAAGTGTGTAAGCTATGATATCTGTGCTGTAATTGTGTTTACAGTTTTTCTGTATTGCTAAAACACTAAACTCCATTCTCTGAACCAAATGCAATTATTGAATCAATCACTCTTTTGGCAAAACCATGAACAATTTTCACCTGGTTAGACACAATCTGCAGATCTTATTTACTGTTTTTCTAAACACATTCTCACTCACTAAAACACATGTTGCACTTGTGATGCATAATGGTAGCCACAGGTGGCAGAAGTTAAACACAGTTACAGCACAGATATCATAGCTTACACACAAAGACTCAAAACTCTTCACACTTGTTGCTCATGATGTGATGAAACCAATATAAGCCAGTTCAGAGTGCACAGACAGCATGGGTGAGTTGAAGGGTGATACAAGAGTGGTTCAACATCAACTAGCAATTCATAAATGTTTGCCTTCCACCATACTCCCCTTTCCTCAGCCCAATAGAATAAAGTTTTTCTCTGCATGGCTGGAAGGTATATGACCAAACACCCTATAGAAGGGAGAATCTCCTTTCCGTGGCTGGATTAGACACACCAGAGGGTTTTTCCCTGCTGTCTGTGATGTAGATGAAGTCCTCTGTCCTGACCCAGCACAAAGACGTGATGCTTAGGCCGAATTAATCACTTGTTGACTTTGATTTTGCAGTTACATTTACAGTGTAATGTGCTTTTCATTTAGATGCTTGTCTTTGTTCTTTGGCCTTATGCAAGTGCTGAATGCACAGACCGTCAATACTGTAATTCTTGCAGTACTTACATTATGCATTATCTAAATTTAAATATCTTAACTGTGTTACTGAGTTATGAATATTTTTTTTGGAAAACACAAAATGCATCTACTGCATGATGAACAAAACATTCTGGAGCTACATGTCCTGAACACTGTTTTCCATTTTCTGATACAGTGTTTAATGAATCCTCAATAGTGTTGTAATTTTGACTGGTGTGTGTATCATCTGAAAACATTGTTTGTTTGATTTTGAACACAGATAAAACTGTTTATGGTTTACCAAAAGAGTGATCAATTCAATAAGTGGGTTCAGATTACTGAGCATTTGGTTCACAGTAATACATACACCACATAACCAGTACATCCTTTATGGCATGTCACAACTGTCTCTCCGTTTCCTGTCTCTCTGCACCTTCATTGAGTTAGGGTTAGATTTAGATTTAATATGATAATTATTAGCAAACTGCACCACTTCTCTACAAAAAATGATCGGTGCAAAACATTTTGGCACTTCAGATGTTTAGATTCTTATTCATCACTCACTACCATCAGAAGTGTCTGATTCCCAAATGTACTCTGTTGCAAGATAAACAGCCAGAGTTAAAGCATCATTCAGTCAGTCTGGGATTCTACTAACAGACAGAAGACACCGAGACAGCCTAAACCTGTGGTAACTTCTCCAACCTACCTGCCAAATGCCTGGAAAGCTGTGTGCAGCTGTACCAACCTGTGTTGACTGTTCCTTGTGTTGGGTCAAGAAAACAATGACAAACTATTGATGCATTACTTTTAAGAACATTCTCGCTGTACTTTCAATGCCTCTTGACTCCTTCAGACCATCTGCAGCAAATATTAAATTTCATCAAAGTTGGACAAATTTAGTTGGTTGAAATCAAATCAGGTGAACAGTCAACTGAAAATTGAGTATTCAAGAATGTTCATTACAGGAATCTGTTCATTAGTTGAACTCAAGTTTTGATTGAGCCAACCGGCCAACACATTGTGTTGTATGTGTGATATTTTTTCTTTTACTCTATCTTCATATCTTCTAGGACAAGATGCTGGTCAAGAACATGAGTCCAGAAGAGTGCCAAAGAAAGTGTGGTCTAAGGCTGAGGTTGCTGCAGTAATGCAGCATTTCAGATGTCACATTTGTAAAGGAAAACTGGCCACCAAAAACGAATGTAGTCATTGCAAGCTGGTAGAAGGCCCTGCATTAGCACAAAGAACAGTGCAAAATATACGGGACTTTGTCAGAAACAGAGGAATAGCTGGAAAAAGACAGTCACAGAAACAGAAGCTATAAATCCACAGGGTTCAATTGTGTATGTGGTTGTTTGGTTAAGTTGATGCCCATATATATTTTGTAATGCCACCTGTTCAACATGGGTAGTTACAAGTTAGAGAACATTTTAGCAGTAAAGCTAATGTGAGTTATGTGACAGGCTGCCGTCTGACCGTTAGTTGCCTGTGGGTTTATCGCTTTTTTCTGCATTTCTTGCAGTGACAATCATGTGACGTTTGTTTTAGTTTGTTTTATTGTATTTATGTTCTAGATTAAGTGCAATTATTTTGACATGATGTTTATTTAGATATTTTATTTATATATATATGCAGTATTTCATATAAAAGAGCACTTTATTAACATTAAAATGACTGTTCTGTTAATGCTGTGTGCTGTCAGGTTTGTGTATTTATGTTAATGAGGACTCATTTAAAATGTGACATCATTGCCCTTTAAAGTCCTGATAATGTTTTTTGTGTCCTCATAAGTCACAAAAGAGAATTGTCTGCATAAACCACAATAACTATCAGGGTGATGTGTATGGAGTTGTGTAGCGTGTATCTGAACTCTGAAGTGAGCTGAATTTTTTTCAGATTTTTTAGAGTGGTTCAGTCTAACTCCCAAAGCTCTAGGACCTCGGGAAAGGGTAGCCCATCTAAACCACCACCGGGCGGGTCTGGAGAAAATGGCCCTCTAAACCTTATAAACCCGTATGTGTGTGTGTGTGTGTGTGTGTGTGTGTGTGTGTGCGTGTGTTTGTGTGTGCGTGTGCGTGTGTGTTCAAAGGTTTGGCCTGTGCATTTGAATGAGTAGTGCTAAAGCTAAGTACAGGCGATGACTCCCATCACTGATGACACTCCAAAACCACTTGTAACACACACTCTCACACATGCTGAAACACACTCACACACACTCACATCCACTCACTTAAGTGGAGGGTTTGAAATTGAGCTGGGACTTGGAATGAATACTCCAAACAATTATCTTTCTCTCCTGCGTCTAGTAATCCATTTCCCATGAATATATTCACATCTGCCTCTATTTTTTACTCCGGTCCTCATCCTCCTCCTCCTCTTTTCTCACACATTTTCACCTCCCTCTTCTCTCCACCCTCATAGGTGAGGGTGTCTGTCCCTTGGGCTTTGGACAAAACTTGACAATACCATGACTGTACTACTGATTTAAAGCAGCAGTTGTCTGTCATACCCTAACCACACTAAGGTTAACACTGACTGCAAGTGACACATCACACCATGTTGGCAAGATGACAACTAATAATAAAAAGTGGCATCCTCCCTTTTTTAAATCATTTGAAGTCATAGGAGTATTTTAAGTTGTTTTCATTTTTAAGTTAATTTGGTTTAAAAGACAAAGAAGCCATACATGTTCCTCATATATTATTTCATTTTAGTCTTTAGTCATTGCAGACATGAACCACTGTTGGGTTTGTGATTTTGCTGGATTCACTGAGGTTTGTGACCTGAGATCAATCAAAATGATATGAAAAAAGGCTATTTATCCAAAAAATTACACAGATATAGTTTTTATTGTCCTGTGCGAAATTTGTTTTAACAGCCAGTAAATACACCACAACATACAGATATACATACAGATACATAAACACATAACATTAATTCCCTGAGTATATCCCAACACATATACATGTATCTCACACACAGATAAGTCTAGCTCTATACTACACCATTGAGGCCATTTGTTTAGTGCTGCTTTGGGAGAAGGGACAAAACATCTACCAAAGTAAGATCTTCTCCATTTCAGAGTCAGTAGTGTGAAGTATGAATTGAAGGGGTGATTGGTGTCATTCATATGTGTGATGACTCTGTCGTACATGTCTGAGAGG
Source organism: Scomber japonicus (assembly GCF_027409825.1). Lineage (NCBI taxonomy): Eukaryota > Metazoa > Chordata > Actinopteri > Scombriformes > Scombridae > Scomber > Scomber japonicus. Next base: position 14,275,007 of record NC_070590.1, on the reverse strand, counting down.
ACGGGTATAGGGGAGTGCAGCATGTGTGATCCTGGTTAAGTGTGTTTTTGTTGGAAATACTTAGAAGAAACAGGGGGAGTGGTACAGCAGGGTTGGATTATGCTTTTGTAAAGTAACAACAGGAGGTGTGGGGAGAGTGCTCTGAGTTTGTGGATGATTTGATGTCTCTGCTGGGATTGTTGATGGATATCAGTGATAAAAAGTGGTAAAGTATTGTCTAAAATGAATCCAAGATATTTGAAGCCGTTGACTTGTCCTACTGTCTTGCCATGGATAGAGGTGGGGTTCGGTCCAGTAACAGATGTGTTTGACATATTAATGGTGTTTGTTTTTGTTTAGTTTTGTCCAATATTCAGTTGGAGGTAGTTGTCAATACTCTGTTGTGTGAAATGAGAAACAGAGTGTTGATGAGCAGAGATGGTAATAATCCCAATGACAGTGTAAGAGACGTGGGTGTGTGTGAGGAATAAAGGAGTCAAACAACGTTCTGGGTTTTGCTTATAACTTTTAGTGCAATCTCAACACAGTTTAACATGCAGCCATACAGTTTCTTTCTGTTTTTGCATCTTCTTCTCCTGTCTCTCCTCAACTCCACACTACTCCCCATAGTCTCAACAGCGCTGCCAAGTGGCTGACACTCACATGCAGTAAAGCTGACAGGCAATAATTCAATAAGACCACAGTGAACAATAATTCAATAACACTACAGTGAACCCATGTTTAACTTATGTTTACATAACTTTTACCCATAAAACATAACTTCACTTTATAACAGTTTCATCAGCATATTTGTAACGTGTGGCGATGGCTGATGGGCTGATGCAGTCGTTTGTGTAGAGGGTGTATGGTGGAGTGAGTTTCTTGACCATCTGGTGGTGCTGAGTTGTATTCAAGGCGAAGCTGAGGTTGAGAATTGAAGCAAAGTTGCAGATGTTGGAGGGAGTGGAGGACACACACCACAGCATCCTCTGTCCTTTGTTAGCATCTATAGACAAACTCATTTTGGTCCAGCTGTGTGGTGAGTGCAACTTGTTTGTATTGGTTGGGATTATAGGGATGAGGGTCCTTGGTTACTTGTATGATGGTGGATGTTCTCCAAAGGGTGGGAATTGATGCTGTCCTATAGGATTCCCAGGAGATGGAGTAGAGGATGGAGAGAGCTCCATGGCACAGAGCTTGAGCACTCTAGCTGGGATGCTGTCAGGCCCTGGTTCCTTGCCAGGGTTACTCCGGCCCAGCTTCTGACAGACGTCCTCCATTATGAAGGGTGAGTGTGTGGGCCTGTGAGAGTGGGGGGTACAAAGCATCTCCTCACATGTAGCAGAGAGGTTGTGAATGTCAAACTGTGCAAAGACAGTATCCAGAGTGTTGGCAAAGGTGTCGGGATCTGACATTGTGCAACAATATTGAATTGATTCATAACCACAGTGTTCTTACTTCATGAAAGGCCTGTACTGTGTTAATATTGCTCAACTCCTGCTTCAGTCTGTCCTTATGTTTGAGTTTGGCCTTGATAATGTCATTTTTGATCTGTCTCTTTTAAGGAAAGTCCTGCCCCTGCACTGTAATGCCTTCTGCTTTTCTTCCAGGCTGTGCTTTATATGGGAGGTGATCCAGGTCTTAAGGTCAGGATATTTTCTGAAAGTTCTTGTGGGTATGGCGGTGATGCAGAACTTGATATAGTCAGTGATGAGTGATACTTTGTTATCCAGATCTCCTTGAAAATGTCCCAGTCTGTGCACGCCATGAGCCTTGTTGCACACGAGCATGAACCAAAAGAAGATTACATAACTTACATAACAAATCTTTGTTAAGGTGTATGTGAGGTGTTTGATCAATTAGATTAAAATCAATTTATCAATGTGATTAAAGTCTTTTAGAAGAGAAACCTGACCAAACAGGCACAAGAAACACATTGTTACAACAACAAATACAATACAGAGATATGAACAGACAAAGACAACTGTCACAAGGAGAAAATCATGCTTATTATTTGATCTGAATTCAGTTCATTTAGGATAATAAACATGATTAACCACCACTGCGTTTGCTCTACCATTATTGTATATCATACTTACATTACTACATATCTAACCTAATTAATCACCTGCCTCCATCTCTGCTCTGCTCTGTTTTGTTCAGGCCTGGTGTTGTCTCTGGTACTTTATTATATTTACAGCATCCCTTCTCTTTCAAGTTGATGATCTGTGAAGGATTAAATTGTCAGATTAAACTGGAAAGCTGACTGCAGGAGTGGTCATCCACTTACCACTTAAAGATATCATCACTGTCTGCCAGGAAGTTGAGATTATCAATGACATGTTGCCCAGAAATGGTGTGGTGATTGGTGATGACATCATCCTGTCCAAAGAAAAAAAATAAGAACATAAAAAACAGCATGGTGATGAAGTCACTGCAGTTGTCCATATGTGCATGTTGTGTCAGACTACAAAATGTGTATATGGTATCGCCATGTCCCACTGGGGAAATAGAGCCCATCCCTGTCATTTTAAGGATCTCTTCTCTCTCTCTCTCTCTCTCTCTCTCTCTCTCTCTCTCTCTCTCTCTCTCTCTCTCTCTCTCTCACACACACACACACATACTGTACACACACACACACACACACACACACACACAGACAGTGTCCTGGCAATGCTCTTGTGTTAAAGGCCAGGAATAAAAGTCAAACATTAAGGTCATGAGTGTCTGTTCACGTTGCAGAAACACTGATACCAGTCTGTGTCTCACTACAGAGGCCAAAAAAGACCCAAACCAAAACAAACAAAACACAACTCGAGTTTCTGCATGAAAAGCTTCTTCGTAACAGCTGACAGCAGGATGCTCTGAACCAAACAGCATGTAATAGTGAGATCAAAATGTTGCTTGTTGCAGAATAATATGAGGTATCTTTAGTCCCTTTTGTGATTTGTTGGGTCATATTCTACATGTGTGTGTGTGTTGTATGTATATGCTAACAGAGCATGTGCAATCTAATGCAATGCAATAAAACAGCTCTGGCATAAATTCTACTTTTACGAAGCTTATATATTTTCAGTTTTTGTCGACATTGTCAGAAAGTGATACTTCTACTTTGTTTATTATTGAGGTCATAGTGAATGATGGTGGTGTAGTGGAGTGTGTTATACCTAGAAGTATTCATAGTAGTTTGTCCACTCCATTAACACACATGGGGGGTAGGATTGGGAACTCAGCCACCATGATTAGGAACAACAGGATAAACTTTAAAGTGAATGTGGCATGTGATGAGGTTAATCAGCCTGTTGGCCATCAGTCCCCTACAGAAAGTTTGTAGCCTGCTGGTGTAAATTGTGTTGGCACCCCAGGTAGCAGGTTGTTTGTGTAGCATTATCTTTGTATGTTTATTTATTAAGCTGACCCTTTTTTCCCACATTTATTTGCAGCAATGCAAACTGCTTCACAATGCCTCACATTCAGCAGCATAAAGACTTTGATTTACCAGTCGGGAGCAGTTTAACACCAACCTGACATTATACTGGATGACCTACCACTTGGAAACTTTTGATGTTTATTCCAAACAAAGTGCTTTTCCTGCTGCAGGAACACTTAAACCGAATCAGTTACTGTGTCTCCATGTCGTTTTATCACTGAATTCCAGAGCAATATCATGTGATTGGAACAGCAGATGTTGGATTTTGACCTGAGTCTATGTGGAATTATGTTATTTCAATCAACAATAATAAATAAGAAAACAGACATTTATTTATGAGAAATATGTATCACTTTAACCTCTCAGGGCAGAGCTCACTCCCCCATAATGCTCTCTGTCTCTCTCTCTGAGGCACTGTTGCTGCCCAGTCAACCATGAGGAGTGTGGGTGTATGTAAGTGTGTGTGCGTTACTTCCTCATATTAGCTAATTTGTTAATATTTCAGCAGAGAGAGCTTATAGCGCAAATACACACACACACACACACACACACACACACACACACACACACACACACACACACACACACACACACACACACACACACACACACACACACACACACACACGTGTGTTTTTACAGTTTCTCAACAAATCCCCAGTGCAGCTCTCTGAAGCTTTCTGCTGCCAGCTGAGTGCTCAGACAGGAAGGTCTGAAGCCTCCACTGACCCCCTCAGGGACCCCTGGGAGCCTCTTTCAGAGAACCGTGGCTCAAGTGTGTAACACCGATCACTGTGCAAGGTTTAATCTCCTGCTGCTCCTTATGGAGTAAACACTAAAACACAGCACCAGGGATTGAACAGTTATCAATAGTTCATCAGCTGCCATGGACTTTAACCCTACAGACCCCACAGCCTCTTTCTAATGTTGTTGTTGTTGTCTTCTCAGCAATACTACAGTTTGATGATTATTATTTGTTTTTCTGAAATGATCAACTGCTTATACTGATTAGTTTTCATCACTATGGTCAACAGACTAATTGCACTAATGCAAATTTGAACCTTGCTTTTTCTCAAGAACACCTTAGCAAAAACTCTGAGGAAAAGGTTGTGCCATATATGTAGAAAATGTATTGCATGTCCCTGTAACAGATAATAATTAAACATTTTGGGAAATGATTTACTTTGTTTTGTAAGAGTAACAGGATCAATATCAACCCCTCATCCCCCTATAATAGCATAGTGTAATTTTTACCTTTCTGTTTTTGTATGCATTTAAGCAAATATTTTAATTATTAAGTTATAGGGATACTGCTAGATGTATTTTTGACAGAGCCAGGCTAGCTGTTTGCCCTTGCTTCTGG
>NC_070590.1:12695235-12820235 GCF_027409825.1 Scomber japonicus | reverse complement strand
AGGTTGAGAATCTGTGTTAGCATTTGTCATGCAGGAAAAGCCTTCATTATTCAAACCTGAGCATAATTCTTACAGGTTCAGATGCAGTCAGTGGTTTTAATGTCCAATTGCTACTCTCTATTTTTTCCACGCTGCTATAATGACTCGGAGTATGGTTCTTTGATGAAATTAACCAAGATGTTTAAATTAAACATGTCCATCGGGTATTGAGTGATTTATCATTGTACATCCTTGATTGCTGCTTTAATTACCATTTTGTTAGAGTAATGACATAATTTTAGTTAAACTTAAATAGGTGTACTTTAAGGGATAGTTCTTAGTTAGGCATGTATAACAGCTTGTATGTGTTTGGTTATTAATAATACCATATTGGCAGTACTTGAAAAAAGAAACAGAGGGAGGAAATGATCAACTTGACAGACACAGTAGGAATCAGAGAGATATATAGTTCGGGAAGGTTTGTGAGCTGGTAGAGGTAATCAATTTTTCACAATATCAAAACCTCATACAGGCATGAAACAGATATCAGACTGTTTCAAAATGTCCATGGTGAGGGGAGAAAAAGGGTATAAAAAAATTATTCTCAGCTTCCATTGCAAGAAATGCTGGTGCATTCCATACTAGATTTGCTTGATCTCAATTATTCCCCTTGATTTCTCCTAACAACCCATGGTGCAAAGTAGAAGTGCAGTTTGTATATAGTGGTCCTGTGCCACACTTTCCTTCTCTTGTTATTGGGATGATGCTTTACCAATTCTCTGCACATAAAATTTGATTATAATGAAGCAGTGTTTTCTGCAGTCACGTTTCAAACGTATCTGACAGTAAGGCATGTCAGTGCTGATCAGTTTTGACAGCATCTTAACCAAAAGTAAAACCTTGCATGTGAAAGCACATTAAACCAATTGTTTAACAGCCTTAACATTAACTTTAAGAAGTTTCAAACGTTCTACACAGTCAATTAAAGGCAGCAGCAATAGATTTGAATTCTCCGACATGATCAAACTTTTTATGAAGGTATGAGAACTTTTCTTTGTACTAGTCTAAATCTCATTTACATTTTCCTTGATCCACTTCAAAGAGGGCTTTTACTTTGATGAGTCTGAAGGAGTTAAAGTTCTTAAAGTTCACTGTGATCATTTGATTCTGACTATTGCTTTGGTGGGCCTGGAAACATATTAATAATGCATCATCTTATTGCGTCTGTGAAGAATTTGCATATATATTGGATTATCATTAGATTATCATCACAGCAGCCATCACAGCATTCATAATTCATGAGAAAAGATTTATAAAGTTTGCTGTGGATCACATGACACCAGTTAAAGAGTATTAGTTCACTTTTGGTGCAACTAATGACAGTTAATGACTATATTCACTACTAATTCAGTCTGCTTAATTCACCACCTTGTCATAGAAAATTATAATGAGGCAATGTGTTTTAATGTTTACATTCATAAATATAACACTAACGTTTATCAGAAGAACTTTTGCTCCATAGAATGGTTGAGAGTTAAAAGTTGAAAGTTATTAGTCACTGTAATCATTCTTCCTGGGTGGCAAAATCCACAGTTTTGGTTCTGTGGAAAAAATCTTTCTAAATTTTGCTGATGCAGAATGAGGCTTCATTTTATATAAGCCAAATCAAACTAACACTTATAAAATTACAGTCTTTGTATCTTGGAAAACAAGACGGGACAAAAGAGGGTCTGGAAGTAAGATAAGTTTTAAACTTGATCCAAATCTGAGTTGTCACACACAAACATAAACAAACACACAAGCACAAAGGGAGAAAATGGTGTTAAATTTGCTTGAGGTGAAAGTTACAGCATACCTACAGTTTCTACAAACAACTACCAGTATGTATCCCTCCACTGTAGCTTGCTGAGGAAACAAAGTCTAGGGAAATATAAATAGGCAATCATTAAAAAGACCCACCACTGTATGCAAGATGTATATTTAATTTGAGCTATATTAAAATGCTGGAGTGTCATCATTTCTTGTCCCAAACGAGGAATATGGGGTTTGTTGCCCATCTTTTATAACAGGTTTGGAAATTAGGTTCAGCCATGGCCCAGATGTTTTCAGCATTGCTCAAACATAGTTTCACAAACCTAATGAAGAAGTCCTGTAGTTGCTTGTATGTTTAATATGTTGGTTTTGTCCCCTCAGCTGACACTAGGTGAGAGGTGTACACCCTTGATCATCAATCACAGAGCTAACATATAATATTGAGACAGACAACCATTCACACTCACATTCACACCTACAGGAATACTGAGGCACCAATTAACCTAGGTGCATGTTTCTGGTCTGTGGGATAAGTCCAGAGAGAAACTATGCAGGCGCGGGGAGAACATGCAAACTGAACAGAAGGGCCTAAGCTGGCCAGCCAGTTTCAGCCCTGAATCCTCTTGCCGCCCTGTTAGGTTTATTCATTGTTTTGATTACTCCTGCCACGGTGTCAGAGCAAGCCATAGCCAGTGCCGTAAACTAGAATATAGATGTAGCCCAGCAGTGTATGCAAAGTTACGACATGCGCCAGGGATCTGTTTTAATCGACTCATCAGGTGTTTTGTAGGCAAGCCAACTACTATCAATAAAATGCACAATATCTTTCTCAAACCAACACAAAAAGGGGGGTGCATAGTGAAAACAGGAGTTTCAATGACAAATGGGCAGAAAATATTTGTTTGTCTTAAAACTGTGTTCAAATTAATGTGGTAGCATACTTGTTTTTTTGTGAATGAAGTTGATTAAATTAGTAATCTGTGTAAATCATATGTTATGTTTGATAGACATAATTTCAGCACCAGGCGCTGTCCGTTTATATGAAAAGTGCTGTGAGATAACTTATGTTATGATTTGGCACTATATCAATAAAATGAACTTGACTGTTTTTGATGTCAGGAATAGCAAATATTTTTCTTGGAGGGCCAACCTCTGTTTTACCTTCAAGGCTTCATAGGTAGTGTGAAGAGGAGAAATAATCCCACCAAATACATACAAGCATGTGTAAAATGTATTAATACAAGCTTGAAAAAGTCAAACCCCTATTTCTTTAACTTACCTTTGACTTAAAATCACTTTCAAATTCATATCAACTCTGAACTAGCAATGGCTGAGTCTTGAACTTCTGACATATAATCTGCTTTGTACATTTTTGGAATAAATGCCTATAGAGCAAAGGGGGATTTGCACTGTCTTGGGGAATAAAACCTGCAGAGAGTAAAAGAGAAAGACATAGACAGTAAAAAAAAACAAAAAAAACTGGGTGTCCCAGAACAACCTAATCCTAAAAGATTATGGCTCAGCATTTACTCGGCTGAGGTCAGAGTTCAGTTCAAGTTTAACTCGGAATTAACACCTTTCACCAGGAAGCAAGTCAACAGTGAGCCCAGTTTTTCAAAGACATTTCAGCAGTATTGTTAGTTAATCATTAATCACTGTTACATATTTGAAGAGTGGGACTCGACTGTGTGTGAAAATGAATATTACTAAATTGTCTGTTGATCCAAACCTTCTGTTTACCTGTTGCTTATTTGAATTAACATGAACATTTGAAGCATTCATTTCTATCAAAGATGAAAGCAGTGGGTGATAAACATTTACATTGAGCGTTTAATTACTGTATATTAGATCATCTTTTGTTTTAGGGCAGAATTATGTGCACAATTCTGTTCCACAATAATGTTTTGGGCTTGTAGAACTTGATAATGTTATAACTTCCTAATAATGTAATAACTCCCAATAATGTAATAAAACCAAAAAACATAACTCAATAAAAAAATGTAATAAAACCTTATAATGCAATAGCTTCCTGATAATGTAATGAAGTGCACTTCCCAATAATGTTATTACAATATTGGAAAACTATTACATTATTAGGATCTGCAAAAATAAAGTTATGGTACAGAGATTACTATATTATTGGGAAGTTATTATATTATCGAGAAATGATTACATTATCAGGTTCTACAAGGCTGGATTTTCTTTTTAACTACAATGACTCAAAACTTGGTGATTTTGTAAAGCAAAGTTGCATGGGTTGTATTTTACATTTCTTCTGTAAAATCAGCTTTGATCTGCATATGCTCTGTACTAAAATGACACTTCATAGACCCCACAGACAATGATACACATAATGCAACTGAATGCAAGACCCTATTTCGGACTCTTTCAAGACCTTTCTTCCTCCCCCCCTTTTCACCATCCAAGGTTCATTGTAACAGCGGTGTGACAATCTGTCAGGATACATCAAATCCACTGTGTGCTGCTGTGCAGTGTCAACAACACAGAAAGCTCCACTCGCCCACAATCTGTCAACCGTGACGGAGGGACATCAAATAACACAGCGGCTGCCATATTCATCACAAAAACCTGCACATGGAGACGACTGCTTCAGTTCACCTGTCCTTTACTCACTGTTGTGCTCTCACCTTTACTCATCCTGAGTAGCTGTCTGCCATCTCTGCATATTTGTCACTGCAATTCTAATCACATTTGTATATGTGCATATGTAAGCATGCATATGCACATATAAGCACAATGACAACAACGCTCTGTTTCAACATGTCCCTACCAGTTACAGTATCATGTGCAGGCACAGATCACCCACATCATTCCATGTGTGTAGTGTCTGTCCCTACACATGACAGCAGCCATTGTGTGCTATTGTATGAGTGCTCTCTCAAATGTCAAAAGGATTGCAGCTACGTGACAGTGAGTTAAGTACCCATGGATGAAGGAAAATCATATTTCATCTCCAGGGCTTAAGGCCACGTTCACACTGACTTGAGCCCTGAGTGAAAAACATAGCCCCTGCATACATTTGAATGGAGCCTGTCCGTTGGCACAGCAGGGTTGTTTGGCAAAAACATTTTACCTGGCTCAGCTTTTGCTGCAACGTGATGTGACATCATCCAACAAGGTGCTGCTGTGACCAGTCACACATACAAATGCAAAATCCTCGTAGAAAATTAGGACAAATTGCCCAGATGGTGTTGAAAATTAAAATTAGGACCAAATTTCCAGGGTCTACTTTAGTTTTTAAAAAGGCATTAATATCCATTATAATATAATGGATAGTATAATATTACAAAGAAGCATGAATATAACTTAATAGGACAACGGTCAGTTTAAGCCACGATTTAACAAAGGTGACAGTGGGCTAACTGTTGAGTAACCAAGGGCAATAAGGGGTTAAAGTTACTGATATACAACATATGCTGATAATTGAATCAGCAAACGTTTGACTCACCTCATTCAACATGATGGAGGTGGTCTGTCCTACCTATGACTTTTGTATTGGAAAATAGTTTAACTTGAGGTATTTTCCATCCTTCAAGTGGTGAATGACACTAGTGGTAATAATAAACACATTTTAACTTGATCTAACTATGATGTGCAGTGATAAATTATTAATCATTTCATCATTTAACATTGGGTGTGGAGCTTTCGAATTTAAAATGTTCGTTATGACAAAACAGATTTTTATTAAAACAAACCATTCTTCAAAATATAGCTATCCTCTCAGAGGTGAAGCATTTCTAACCTACTACAGCTGACCTGTTCTGACAAAGAGAGGTGTCTATCGAGGCATAAGGGGCTTGTTATTTTCCCAGCAGGCACCTCATTAGAGTCCCTATGACCTTTTACAATTGTACAGACCACTGGTCATGCAACGTTTTGAATACAGATATCCATTTGACTGACATTCTGCCCTATTTTGAGAAAGGGCTGCCAACCTCAACATTGGTACAGGCTTCCATGGATCAATTATACTGCACCAGTGGCAAGTTTGATTTCTCTTTGCAAATATGATATAGCTTAGTGTTATGAGACAACATGTTTTGTGGGGGTTTTCTCTGCAAAAAGAAATTCAAATAAATCTGGTGTACAATTACTTTCTAGGACTTTTTTCTCACGTGCCAGGCATTTCAAGACACTATTTTACCACATGCAGAGCACCATTTACCCAACTGTAGTACACTACCATATCCATCTATGCCACTACTCACGATCTAAAAATTAAAAAAATAAATAAATAAATACGTTTTTAAATTAAGTTAATGGCATCCTTAAATCTTGCAGAACCACATTTTAAGCCAATATATATTATGATGTTAAGTTTAAAAGAAAACAAAAAAACAATATATTTAGACCGCATATGTGGAACCAAATAGGTACACTTTGCTAATACTGGGTAGATTGGGTCCCCTCCTGCATTCAGAATGGACTTTTTCATGGTATAAATTCAACAATGTGCAAGAAACATTTCTCTGTGATATTGGTCTATATTAACATGATCACATCATGCAGTTTCTGCAAATTTGTACTTATTTGAACTGTTGATATAATGCAGGATGGAGACATGCGTTTATGTTGTGTAATGTCTTCAGTTTGCAGTCTGAGTAATATTGTTTAATAACACAATGCCAATGAACCAAACAGATCAATTATTGAATTAATGATTCTTATCAATAAATTTAATTATGTCTTTGGATTTTTGTCTTAATGTTGGATATATTTAATCTCTTGCTCAATTAATTAATTAATTTGTAGATTTAAGGACAGTTTATGTCATCTCATTTAAGGATGGGTTCTCTATCCATTAGCCAAAATGTCACCTGCTCTCTGAACCTCCACTTCACCAGAACTAAACTGCTGTTTATATGGCATGACCTCATACTGAATCCCTCAGCCCACCTCTGTAATTCTGCATACTGTGCTCAAAAGAGATAATAGACTAACCCAGCCCAGTGATACAGAGGACCAGAACAGCAATAAAAAGGCTGTTTAATTTGCCCCCAATTAAATATGACTGTGATATGGTGGCATGCACACATAATTGTGTGAATCAGGGACAGTTATCTCAATGGGAGAAAGATGCCCTTGGTCTGGTTGGTTGACAGTAGCCTCTCTATCTCTTCCTCCTTAATTCTAGATTCTTTCCCTCTGGCATCGACAATACAATATTTTTGAGATGTCCCCTAATTGCAGACTTCACATACCAGTTTGACTGAAACAAGATTTCAGTTATATGGACATGAATAATAACATCAGTGCCCGTGAGGTTAAAGTCCTAATGCTCAACATTAGTGCAGTTTTTAAATAGTGGAGTGTTCAAAAGATAAGAAGAAGCTATGCTAAGGGTTTTAGATTAATCTCTCTGGAAACTATTTTGTAAGTTTTCAAGTGTGTTGATACCATGCTCAACACTCTTTCTTGTATTCATATACAGTACAAATATTCTGAATACAGTTAAGGTGAAATCTGCCTCCGCTTTCAACAGAAACCTCTTTACACCACTGCAGGATGGAAATAGATCAATATATCCAATGGTTTATTTTCAATTTCATGCTTTTCTGGTTCCATCATAATGTGTCAGTCGGTGATAAATCCCGGCCCTAACTACTGCAGTGTCAACAGGATTTGCTGACTGAATCCTCGCTGTCATTCTCACATCATAAATATATTCAGCATCCTAAAATATCCTACATGTGCTAATCAGGGTCATGGCTTAAGTGTAAAATGTGACAGATTGAGAAAGTCTTGCAGGTTTATTTTCATTCAGTGAGCTGTGACTGACAAAAGTGATTGTGAGGTGATATACAATTCAATTGACGGTGTATATCAGTGAATCATGCAAGTACCTGCTTTCCTATTAATAATCCAAAATATTGCAATAGTCTAACACTATAACACATATGCATACGGTACACTTTACACTCTCATAGAATTACTTGATTATTTTTGAATACATGCTGGTGTAAGAGACTCATTTAAATGCAAACAAGCTGATTCATTGCTTTCTCTTCCCTGAAGTATGCATGTTTTAGGCAAAGAAGCACAACTAAGTTATTCACACCCTTGGGACATAAACAGACTTCAAAAGGAAAGCATGATTTACTCAGCTATTTCCAACAGAACCAAAATGAAACAGAAAAGACGACATTTGTGTTGAATTGCATCGAAACATCACATTTTTTCCTCAATATACTATCATATTTTTAGTCTGCATGGAAAAAAAACCTTTATAGCACTTGGAATGACCCTTTGAATTATTTCTCTGAAGAACCAAAACAATCTTGCTGAGACAATGTGGCAACCCATCAGATAATAGTTAATTAAAAGTTAATCAGCATAACCATTAGCATCTCTTTGTGTCCTGGTTCTGACTGCTGAGGAGTCCTCAGCTGACTAAAGTGACCCTGCCTTTCTGATGGAAGGAATAAAAATGGGCCCTGACCCAAGGCCAAACATTATGATGATTAGCCTGACAAGTTGAATTCCTCCCTAGAGGTCCCTAATACAACCTCAATTAAACTGTCCCAGTCTCTGGACAACCCCAGGCGAACCGGACTCTCCGGTCTTCAGTTTATCACAGCTCATCATCATGTGCGCGTGATCATGCCTATTTTCATCCTTGGACATTTTAATTTCACACACTTCAGTTTTTGCTGTTAAAATCCAATCTTTGATTCATGAGATATCTAACGCACCAGTGGAGAATCTTCATTAGAAATGCATCTTACCGCTACTTTTCATTTTGAATTGTGGTCTGTTCCACAGAGTAGTTAAAGATGACCATGAAATAGAAATAACATTATTATAATCAGAGGCCGAAAAGTGGATTTTTAATTTCTGTGACTGCAAGGGCACTGTAAGGAAGGGATCCAAAGCCCCCCTTACCCTGGCAAGAACCAATCCTTTATAAAATACCCCAACCAAATATTTTCTGCAAGGAAATTAAACAGCAGCTCTTCTCTCTATATCTTCCACTCTGCTGAATTAAGTGTTTGACTTTATTGTTTTATTCACCACTGTGGCTCAATTTTACATTATGCCAAGAAGTTTTAATAAACCCAGTTTGGGGTAAGCACTGATGCATATTGCAGAAATGTATTTTCTTCTGCAACCCACTCACTCCTAAGAAACAGTTTTTAAGACTACAAGAGAGCAGGGGAGTGAAATGGGGAATGAAAGGAGAGAGAGTTCAGACATTACAAAAAGAGGAAAACATCAAAACAGTATCAGTACAAAAATAACTGCAGGACCTTAACAAATAGGGAGGGTCAGTGAATCCTTAAATCCATGGTTTCTTTTTACACCCTGAGGCCAAAAGTAGTAAGCTGGAAAAGAAACAGGTACCTTATATATATATATATATTATATTATATTTTTTTCATCTGGTTTTACCCATAGATTGTGTAACTATGGAGCATATCAAGATGTGATACAACCCACTGGTTTGCTTTGAAGCACAAATCTTAATAATGGAATAATAATTTCCAAAATGACCATGGTCATACACATTAGATGTCCTGAATTTAGCAATTGAGACCATAATAAGTTGTTGCTTTTTGAATGGGAGTGTATTGGAACCAAGGATTTTTTGAAGCTACCACCTAGTCTTGTCTGTGGCATTGTGCTTTAAGGGCCTTCCCCATTGACTTCAACCCAAGCAGGTAGTTCCAGGTCTGAAAAGCAAAGCCAATGCAGGATTGCCTTAAACCTGCATTCTCTCGAATGGCCATCAGAGTGCAACTCAACTGGCTCCAAAAACAATTCTGATTGTATAGAAGTTTTACAGTACCTCAGCAAACATTGCCCTAATGAGTTCAACACAACATGATTTTTTAAATTATGGTCCCATTTAATTTTAATTTGACAATATAATAGGATATGCTTAAAGGCATGGCTATGTTGTGATTGACAAATTGCTACTACCATGGCAACAACATTGGTTAGATAACATAACCATGCGTAGCCCCAGATTCACAGATTATACATGTAGTTGTAGCTGTTGATATTAGTTTAGTTTTCAGTTGTAGTGAAAGACCCTGTAAGTAGTAAGCTATACAGTTTTTCCGGATAGTATTTTAATGGTTTTCAGCCTGTTTGAAAATTGAAGCCAAACAACTTGTTAACAATTAGCATTAGCATTAGCGTAATCACAGTTAATGGCAATAGACTATAAATGCACTGTACTAACCGAAGTAGGAGCTAGCATTAGGTTCTGTTCCATCTTCTTGTCCAAATATGGCGCTGATCAAATCCACTCAAGGTTACAAAATCCTTCAGCCTCAAGCTGTTGTAGTTGCCAGAAACAGACAGAGACAGTTTTTTTTGTTTTGTTTTTTTTAATTCAAATTGTTATTTAATACAGTATGTGCCCAGTCTCACAATGATTGAGATTTTTTCAAAGCAGAACCACGTGTACACAGTTTTATACTTCCAAGTCCTAAAAAGATATATGTTTTTGTTCGTATACAGTCAAACTATCAAACACACCAGTCCAAAATTTCCTGGTGTTCAACTGACTTTAGATCTGTTAACTGTCAAGGCCATTGCATATAATGATTAACATCATTTTCTTACCATTCAGTCACCCTATGCTCCCCTGTATTGACGTGTCTGCATTCATTATGTTTTCCAGTCATTTATTCATGTTTTTCTTCTCATTTGTTACCTGTCCATATATTGAGCTGAAATTGTTACCCTATTAGTATTGAAATATGACGTTCTGAAGGAATTCCAGTTTTAAATTGTGCCCCATCAGTCATTCTAGCACAGTGGTTGTATTGTTTGGGTTTGGAGTATTTAGGGAAATGAGAGGTCATTTGTTTACCATTGAGTGTTATGGCACTATAACCCCTAGAAAGTCCCTGCTCAAGAGGAAATCATTAAAACCCAATTTGTATTCTCTGCACCGCTGCACCGCAAACAATGCAGTAAAATGGTAAACAACAACACTTCTTTCAGCTTGATTTTAATAACAATATAATGGCATTCAATTTAGCACCTTTTCATACTTCAATTTTGGTTTATGTATCTTTCTGTGGCTATTATAACCAAACCATTATGTAATTAATATCTAAAGACCAATGGGCAGGAATATAACAGAAAAATATTGGTTTAACCTATCACTCTGCACTGACTTATCTCATTTCATCATTGTGTGTAGAACTGCTCAGAGGAGGATGCGGTGCTTTGAATTGTAATATCCTTTCACAGCAATTGGTATTCTGCCTGGGAATAATGCAGTCCTCACTGTCTCAATCTGACCACTACCCTCTGACCAGTCTATAATGCACTAAAAAAACGGAAAAATATGTACACATATTGAGAGACAGATCGGTTTTGCCCTATCAATTGCAGTTCTAAACACACTATAATACTTTAATCAGCTTCGATGATGTTATTACCCTCAGCTTTGCCTCCTCCCTTCATCCCATCATCGTCTAAACACCTGGTGACCCCGCACTGATGAAACCGCTCTAAATGGGATTCAGTCACCCTGACCCTGAAGGCCGCAGTCTGTAATTAATCACTCAATGTTGTGAAACACAAACAGCCTGTTAATGCCCATTAGGAGTTTAAACATGGCTCCTCATGACCATGTGCAGTCGAGATGTTGCTATGTACACCGCTGTAAATCTGTGTTTATGAAACTGCAATTTTATGAGTTCGGTTGTTAATGTTTTTATTATTCTAAAGTCAGGTTGTGTGGGTGATACAACTTATAAAACCACTGATTATGTTTTACTTTTAAGAGGTTATAATTAACTAAAACAAGAAACATAATATGGAAGAAATCTATTAAAGTTAATAAATGCAATTTCAAATAATTAACTTTTGTGTGCTATAATTCATTGTTTATAATTGACTCTTATTATATTATTATTTTCATTATTATGTGGCTGTTTTTTCTTAAGTTTTACTTCCTTTATTTTTTTGCTTGTGCTAACTGTATCCATCTAGGCTACTCTAATTGCTATAACTTGACATGTAAGTGGTGTTATACATGCTCATAAAAAATTGTGATGACACAATCATAATTAATATGATACTATGACTACTAGTTATATGTAATGACATTTTCAATCAATAACATGAATCCATCTATCATTTGCTGACAAAAAATGACATAGGCACTGTACAGTACTTCTAATCATGTAACATGGTAGTGTGTATCACACTGCCATATAGGTAGATAAGGCTTTACATTTTCTTTATTAAGTCACCTATTTTGCAAGTAAAAAGATAAACATGCTGACTGTCAAGTGAATAACAAATTAAATAGTTTTCTTTCTAACATCACATGTATGGCAGGCAAGAGTCAAGTGAAATGGAATCAAACTGTCAATCTCTTTATGCTGCACAATGAACCAAAAGTAATAAAGCGGCACCCATGGGACTGTGTCCATACATTTATTCATCTCTGAAGTATGAAAAAACGGATAAATACACAGATCAAAAGAGCATCTGTATGCCAGAGATGCAAGCACAGTTCAACAACGCTGTACACATGCTCACTTATTCAGTGGCACATATAGACACAGTACATGTGCATATGTAAACAAGTTTTATTATGCCTTGGGCACAAGCCACATTTCACATTTTACACTTAACAGGCCATGTTGAAAGGAGTCAAACAGGTCATCCGAAACATCATTAGAGGCCAATTTCTAAGAATCCATATGATTTCCTGCATTTGACCAATTACACACGTGTGTGGGCAGCACTGAGGCAGAGACAGGGACAGGCATTAAGATTGGCAACCTTTGATTTCTGCCTCTTGTGGCAACTACTGCTGTAGTCAAGCTTCACAGATGTCAGCCTCTTGATGAATGCTCCCATTGGCTCCCTTATTGCTGTGTGTGCTAGTTTTTTAGAATCCAGGTGCAGAATAAAACATCAACATAAGGTAGCCATCCAGTGAGCAGCTGAGCATTAACAAGTGTGTGATGGTAAGTAGAATAGTACCAAGTGTTTAGTTCTTTCTTCAGCAAGGGCAGTGTCACAGAGGTTGATTTTGAGTGGTTAAGCTAAATGATATTTCACAATATTTCACATTACTTGGGCTAAAAATGAAACTGAGTTAATTGCATTGTTTAATTAATTATCAAACCTTGGCAAACAAAAGAAGGGAAACATTGAGAATTACTAATCATGAGGTTTTTAGATTCTGTTTGGAAAGACATTCAAAATAAGTTCTGCCAAACTAGTCTTCTGTTTTAGTGAGAAAACAAAGTACTAACAGTACTAACCTCTGGGTAGTAAGAGTGCATATAATGAGAGAGAATCTGATGATATATGTTTACTTGAACTGAGTGGAAATGTATGCTGCATGGAAAAACTAATTATGCCATTATATTTTGAAGTTCCTTGGAGCCTCTAACCACAAATATATAGAAATATAAAAATAACATGGATAATATAATGACTCACATATGAATAATAGTGAACTGATACAAAGATGCCAGACAGTTAATTAGACAGTCCTACAAGTAACGCCATTCAGATGAACCAGCCAAATAAGGGGGCAGAGAGGTATCAAGAATGGAGGATAATATGGTCATACAGTAAAGACAGCTAAAGAAGGCTTTGAGTGGTGGAAAGTAGTAGAGGTGGGTGATAATGATGATGATGGTGATGTATGTGTGTGTGTGTGTGTGTGTGTGTGTGTGTGTGTGTGTGTGTGTGTGTGTGTGTGTGTGATTGGCTGCTGGAGAGAAAGTGGGGTGCAGACAGGCAGAGGCTGAGTGCAGTGGGAAGGTCTGATTAGATCCTAGGGTCTAGTTTGTGTGGCTAAATTACCGTGTGTGTATGTGTGTGTGCACGCATGTGTGTATTTGATGGCATGTGGTGAAGATGGAGTGAGGCTATAAACCAGGTGGCTGTGACTGTTGGAAGGTTTTAATATATGAGGGAGAGCCTGGAAGACAACAGGGAACTTAGACAGGCGGTATTAAAAGAGGTGGGGCTTGGATGACAAGACAAAGTTAGAGAGAGAGAAAAAAGTTGAGTGTGCCACAGTGCTTAGTTTTTCCATGCATTGATATTGATGTTATTGATACACGTGTTGAAAATGATCACTTGCGTTGTGTGTTATAGCAATAAGAAAATTCAGCTCTGGCAGTTTGGTGGTAGTGGGGTGAGCAGCCACTTACATTACTGTAGGTGATGTTTTTTTATATACAAGCACATTATGAATATGTATAATCTAGAGATGAAACAAGTGAAATGTAAATCGCAAAAGGAATTAAAATAAATACTTTAAAGCTAATATATCCAGCTCATTATTTATAAATCTTTTTCTGTTGTGTGCAAGATAAAATCAAAATGAAAATCTGTTTTTGTCAGCTTTGCCAACATGTTGATGGTGATCACAGTAAATGGCATTTTTAATGGTCTAATTTATGCCCAAATCCACTAGCAGGATAGTGAGCAAGTTTATCATCCCTTAAAATAAATGAGCCAGGTTCAGTCCGGGGTCACTATTTTGTTTCCTCATATCTGGCTGCTCTGAAAACAGTATTGTTATGCTTTTCCTCCAGGGATTCATAAGACATCACAGTCCTATTAATGCTAAATAATGTAACAATAATAATTCTGAGTTCATTTTGGGTGAGGAAGAGCCCAAAGAATGTCCCCGGGACACTTGGCGAGGTTTGGGCACAGGCAGGAAATGCAAATGGAGAAGGATGTGAAGAGTACTGTGGGATTTAGGAGCAGAGGGAGAGGTGAATGGAAGCAGGAAGTGAGTGGAGGGAAGGAGAAAAGAATATGTGGGAAGGAAGAAGGTTGAAAGGGAGTGTGTGTGAAGGGAGGGGGACAGAAGGAGAGATGGAGGGAGAGGGAGAGGTAGGGGTGTTGAAAGGCGGACATCGTTGGCACGGCATTGCTGTGTGTCCTGGCACAGCTCCGTGATGGAGCAGTACACCTGCTCTCAGTCCAGTCCCTGTGGATCGACAGGCAGACTGTCATCCCTCACACACGCACCAATCTTATGCATTACATACACACACAGATGCTATCATATTTTGTAATGTTTTTCTGAGGCCACGGAAATAGTGTCTTTATTTTTTTTTTTTACCAGAGCTTGTTCCTTTCTTTTTCTTTTGTTTTTATTGGTACTGATGAAATGTAATGTATAATGTAGAGATAGAAATATATCACATATGCATCTTCACATACACACACATACTGTACACACCACAACTGTGCAGTCAAGCAGATCCATCCTTTGTTACATGACTGTGTTCTCAGCGCTGTGAATAAGACTGCGTTTATGCATACAAATGTGTTCACACTAACAGAGGTTCACAGTAGCCTCATATGACAGCATTAGTGGGTCTGATAAGGACTGTTATGTAACGCAGTATTTTGAGTTCACATAGATAAGAGCAAAACCAACTGATTTCAGAGGATTTAGGAGGATTTAAATCGAGAAACAATAAGAGGAACCCAATTTAAGAATTGCACCTAATCATGGCTTAGTTAACAAATGATTTAAGATCGAGCCATTTGAAAATATTCACAGTCATCAAGCAGATACAAACCAAAGCGTAATGAGGGCTATTTTCGGATATGAAAGGAAGTGGGAGCTCATGCATAAATCTCTTAAGTGGTTAAACTTCTGAGCATCTAATAAAATATTGCAGATCTAAATGATTAGCGAATCCTTTATTCAGGGATAGTCTAATCACAGTGGCCAAGGTGTTCCCTTTTGTTCCTACTCCTGACAACTTGGTTCAAAGCATTCTTTGATTCCCTTATTGTTTTAACAAAAAACCCAAATGAATATTTAAAAGCAGTGAATAGCGTGATGTCTGATCACATTCCCATTCTATCAACAATAAAACACAGCTAAGTTGACCCCTCTTGCCCCAGTTGTGAAAGAATAATTTACAAAAATACCACTGCTAAATTAGCGTCAGCACTCATAAACTCACTGGTTCTTGCACTGTTGGTTCAGACGAGTTATACAGCTATTCAATATCAAATAATAATTGTAATTTGGTCAAGCTAATTAGATCACTAGTAAATATTAACTGTATATTCTGATCCACATGAAATAGCACATAGGATTTATTTATAGGAACTAGGTCCAAAATGTATTAAGGAGAGGTTTTAAAGGTTTTAACATTTCCTCATTGATATGCAGACATGCAGCACAATGCACTAGAATCTAATAATCTATTCCCTCTGGGGAGCTTATGTTTTAATAGGAATTTTCTATTATATGTTGTTTTCCACTCACAAATATGTGTTCACAAACTGACATACGGATGATGTCATGCTCTGTATGCTGCATAGGAGATATCAAAAACAACAGCAAAACTGTTTATCAGAAAGAATTTGACTTTGATTGCATCCCCTGACCCTAATGCCTCTCCTTTCAATAAGTAAAAGGAGTGACACTCCTTTGTAGAGCTTTGATGGCCTCGCCTCTTGCGCCAAGCCACGGAAAATGACCACTGTGGACACAGGTTGTTGACCAAAGGCAATCTCCCCATCGTGGCCAAATAGCCCACAGAGATGTAAACATTACATGGAAGAATGGCCTACTGATCGACCTCAAAGATTGCAAAGTGAAGGTCAATGGTTTGTCAGCAACCTATCAGAGGATTGTGAGTGTGACTGCACGAGTGTGTATGTGTCAGAGTGGGGGGCGCATGTGATTGGAGTGGGTTGGTGGGGGACAACAGTGGTAAATTGAACCACCCAGTTTCAAAAAGGACTTAAAGGTGACTGTCACAAAGGATAAGCTTGATCTCTTCACTGCGACCACACCTTTTCGAATGTTCATCCTCATTCACACACACATACACATGCACACACAGTGGCCACAATGGGCCACAGTTGTTACTGGTGATATGAACCTTCTAATCTCACTTCAACACAAGTATGTGTCTGTAACTGTGATTATGCCCCAAAAGTTTGTGATATGAAACTGTTAAAAAAGCATGTGTGCCATTATGAACCTAATCTTTTTATATCCGTCTGGAAATCAACAGTGTTTCTCCTTTCTAAATAAGGTTAGAAATATCTGACCCAGTAGTTTTGAGTGTTTTGCTTATTTTCACTATTTTTCCCCTTCTGCTTTATGCCTTCAGGGACATTCTGTTCTCCCACCTAAGCACTGGAAACTTAACACAGCAATTACAGTGCCGCTACCTTATGTTTAAGTTATTAAGGCATTGTATGAATATGGGTACAGGCTAAGTCACTTCAAATTTGTGGGGAAATGAGCACCATTTGCATAACTCACTTGGCCGTGCTTTGCAATTATGCCCCCTGTTCCGACACATGCTGCATCGTTTTGCATGTAAATTCAATTCGGGTGATAAGAGGACCTTATGAATATACAGTTAATTGGCAGCAAATTCCCCTGTTCAATTTTCAATCGTTCCGCAATTACCAGAGGAATCATAGTGGCTTATTTCTTCTCTTCTCACTTTTTCTTCCTCTTTCCCATTGACAAAGCAAGACAAATACCAAAACAACTGTTCCTTGGGCAGTATCTCTTAAATAGAAAAAAAAGGAAAGGAAGAAAGAAAGAAAAAAAGATAAAAGGGAGAAGTGATCAAGGAGAAATTTGTGGCTCTTGCCTCCCGGTGCTGTGTGCACACAGTTGAATCTGAGGGAGATTGCCAGCGACACGGCGTCTATGAGAGATCAAAGGGGTTCCTTGCTTTGCTTTGCATACCTCAAACACCATCAATAATGCATTTTCCTGCCCTACCTGCCGAGCACAGGAGCCCAAGCGCGCGCACTCACACAACGGCCTACAGCAGTGCCTGGCATTAAACTTACTGTTTGCTGAACAGTTTGGGAACCAAGATGGGTACAAGTTGACAGTTACCTTGGGGCTAGTGAGGGCTGCTAAAAGGTGAAAACTCTGGTTGAAATACATTTTAACATAACATCTATAAAACAAGAACCTGCAGGATTATTCTGTATTTTTTCTTTTCTTTTTTTCTGTTTTCTTTTTTTTGTAATTGAATCCTCAGTTTTTTCAAATCCCTGCACTGAAAACTTATTTTTATGTTGCAGTGTTTCTGGTTCTGTCAATCAATCAGTTGCTCATGCCATGGCATCTATATACACACAAAATGGGAATTAAACTGACCAATATTTTGATCTGATAGATCTTCCTCTCTGATCTTAAATGAGAGAGAAGTGCACGGATAGTCCAGGTGAAAGCCTAGAGTTCTAAAAAGACAAAAACTAAAACATTAAATCTGCTGGTTCACATCCTTGGATTTGGTGGGGAAGCTTGGGTCTGGAATAACTAATTAATTACTTCATTCAACCATTATTGTAGGTTATATGAACCTGTTCTCTCAAGAGAAACAACAGATGCCATGTAGTAACCATAGTAATTATGATCCATAGAAGTTCAGATGACATCCAAGTTGAAACATTTCCACAGTAGAGGTGGTGGGTTGAGTGATTGGTTACATCCTAAGTTGCAAAAAAGTGGACTTAGTGGACTTGCTGCAAGAGATCACTGTTCGCTTCCCGTTTTCAACCGTGAGCCTGGACAGTTTTTTTAGTTTTTTTAAAAGTATCTATTATTGTTGTAGTGTTGCCATGAATATTGCCTAACTGTAAGGAAGTTTTCATTTTACCTCAACCGCATTTTCAAGTGATAATTAAAAACCTAAACCATGATCTTTTTCTTATCCTAACCGAGCAGTTCATGCCTAAACCTAACCTAAACACAGCATTGTCATATCATAAAACATAATTATTTTTAATGATGATTTGATAAATGATGTTTACCAATTACTGTTGATATAGGCACCTGATTTAAAAATGCTCCTATGGGTGATTCTGGAGTGTGGTTGTTCAATTTGGATGACTTTTTGGGTTATACACAGCTTCTCAGTGAACAGCAGGACTGCACTGTGCTGTTCATGGTTAAATAAAGGTTCTGCCTAGTTCAACATTTACGAAACTTATTAATTCACCCAGTTATTTTATTATATAACCAAGCTAAAAACTGGTTGAGAATGTTTCACTATACTTCTCACACTACATATGCCTGTTGATGGTCCCACAACTTATTCTACTTATTAAGTTTATGACCTTTTAAGTAAAGAATTGTGTGTCTAACCACTTGTCCTCCCTGTCACCTATGGTGGGGATATTCATTACTGGCTCCCCCACTCAGACACTATACTGAATAGGCTAATTGAATTAAATGAATCAATGAATTCAATGAATCAGTGAATTCCATGCCTCGTGTCCTCGGCACATACTCACTCAACTGCATATAGGTTATGTTTGACTTTGTGGAAAAAGTACTTCAGCTGAAAGCAGATGAAAGCTGTGACTTGTGCTGTGAAAGGCGTTTGACATAATTTTTTTCACTACACGGCTAAATAGCGAATATCTATCAGGAAGCACTTTTGCATCCATTAAGAGAGCTGATGGATGACTTTCCATTCAATCATGAGGCATGGATATAAATATCCATTTATCTTGCATAAATACATCAGTAAATTCCCCAGCATTGCACTGACTGCCCACGTCTCTCCTCTGCAGTCCCATTTATGTGGCTGCACCTGTAGGGAGTCATTTTACTCTTATGCACTGTAAAACCCAGTTATCCAATTCTATTTTAAGTTATTAACAACATGAAAACAACAAAATGAAAAACCAAAAGATAGAAAATATCTTTCACATTTGACTCAACATCTATGACTTGTTGTTCTGTCTTTAAAAACCACAGCATCCACTATGGTTCCTTGGTGGTTCCTGTGTCTCAATCTGAATTTTGCAGGCCAAACAATTATGCAAACTACCTAAGCAAGACGGATCTGACCGTGGGATGACCGATTCCCTTGTGCTAAGTTCCTTTTAGGCGCCACAAGAGGCACAGAAATCCTACTGTATGTGACAAGAAGGACTACAATTAGTATGTGTTCATATCTCTCAGATGTTATTATACATTATATGGCCTGAAATATAAGCAATTGCAAAAGAAACTATGAAAAGATACAGCCTCAAACCACTGTGGGTCGTTTCAGTGTTGCACTCATATAGTATGTATTTAGCCCACATCAGGAATTCAAAGGCATTTCCTAACAGCCATTAAACGGTAATAGATGGGAAACACCTTGATCACGCCACAATTACAGGCTCCTTCAGTATAATGATAAGGTCATAAAAAGAGATGAACCTGATAATGATAAGCCTAATTTGTTTTCTAAATTAATTGAGTGAAGACATGCAGTCTCAGCAACAATAAAGGCAAAGTTTAATCACAAAAGTCTGAAAATACTATGATAAGCCAGTATCTTGATGGGGAAAAGGGAAAAGAAGAGTGCCTTTGTGGTGTTATTATTTTTGGTGCCATAGCCGGAAGGCGTTCTTTTCACTTTCATTTTATTTCATATCAAGTTTCATGCCCGGAAAAGTAGAGGGGAAGCCAGTCTTTAATGTCAAAGTGTAGTATCCCTCCATGACATTTGGAATTTTCTTGTCTATTATTTCTCATCATCAGAAACTTGTCACCTCAAAGAAAATGTATGTAACAGGAGAAAGTGTTGCCAGCTCCAGGGTTTCAAAACTTTCTCAATTTGGGAAAAATCCCAGTCACTGTGTATTTTTGGGTCAGACATCCATTTGAGATGTGAATGGTTTTATTGGATTCTGGTTTTACTGGATTTAATTAAAACTAGAAATTTCCATCATCAGTAAGTCTATTATGAAGTAAATTATACCACATTCTGTTACAAATGATGCTGTATTTTATGTTATTGTATCTTGTAAAGTTATCTGTGCAGTCCCAATGTGTCTGGCTGGTAATCCATTTCCAGGACTTATACAGCAACCACATATATAAACCATTTCCATTAGATAGGTCCAAGCAGTCAGTCTGATATGTCTCACATTTCAATCCAGATGAAGGATGTGTGCTTTCTCTAGAAAACCTCTCCAGTGAGAAATGTGATCTGCCAAACTGTCAGATGGTTCAATGCAATTTGTCAGTCACTTCAGGCCATGTGAATACCAAAAAGGTAATTAATTTGAGTTGAAGTGGGTGACTTGGTATGGTATATGGATCTGTACAAGTCAGATAAAGCAAAGATGGGAATTACATTTAAGACCAGATGCATTCAAACCTGCTGTGTAAAATTTGGAGTGATACTTACCAAAAGTTATTTTCTATCAAGAAACTTCTAGGTAATAAAAGAACAGAGGCCAACTTAAACTATAATCATGTGCTGCTGATGAATATTTAAACTACATCGTTTGAATTACATTTTTTATAAAATCTTTGTATAATCATAAAAATGTGGTGTCATCTTAACTATTGATACAGATACAAAACATCCCACAGTGTGTAACCTGGCTTTTAAGTCAATATTTCACACACACACATTCCTTACATGACCTTAGATGTCATCACAGAGCCAGACACATGTGCTTAAGAATACACACACACACACACACACACACACACACACACACACACACACACACACACACACACACACACACACACACACACACACACACACACACAGCAGGACATACATATTAATGAGAAATCAGCAGCATCTTCTCCTTTCCCCCACTAAGCTTTTGCCCTTTTCTCATGTACAGCAAAGGACACTGGCTTGCCATACATGAGCATATACTAACACACACTCTACACACACGTACAAAGCACACTGAATTAGTGACAAAATTGCAGCATTGTCGTTCTTTCTCTGCCCACTTCATGCATACACACTGGCAGTGACAGCAACAAATGGCAGAGAAGGCTGAAGAGTGCCCCCTGCTGTTACACTGAGATGGAAGATGGTCCACCTGGTCCTGGTCATTCCACTGCTCTGCCTCTCTATTAGGACAGGCTTACTTGGAGGTGGAGGGAGGTCAATATCATACTGCAGCTGGCCGAGTAATAAAATCACAGGCAACCCCTGCAGAGCGAGAGAGGGAATGGGAGTGCAAGACGAGGCTGGAAAAGTAGGTACAGGGATTTAGGCAATGGCCAGAAGTAGAAACGAGGGCAGTGAAACTCCAATAGAGAGGTGAGATAAAGTAAAGAATGAAGAAAGCATACAGGTAATTCCATGAAAGAAGAGAAGTCCTGGGGGAGTTGAGAGAAGTGCTGGGAAACCTGGCAAGAGAGAAGGGGATCTGCAGGAGAAGATGGAGAGGTGGAGGGTCTGGACAGTAGGAGGGAGATCAATGGAAGAAAAAGGTTTTTTGCACTGAGCTCACATGTGCTTGCTGCCTCCCAGTACAGTTTCAGAAACCTATGAATCTGAGGTCCAAATTATTAAACAGTAATTTATATTTGATAAAAATTAATCATGTCAAAGATATCAATTAGGCTGTGATTTTGTAAAGCAGTAGTGAACTATAGTGTGTCAAAGATGGTTAGTGATATTTCTAACATGCACATTTTCCAAATACGTCCAACTTGGAACAGAGTTTATTTCTGTGTGTATTCTTTATATTCACTTATCTCAGTGGGTGGTGTCATGATAAGTGCTCCATGCTTTCAGATACATTTGAATTCCAACGACTGTGGTAATTATGTCTGTCTGTGGGGAGCAAAGGCAAAAGAAGTGTGACTTGGTTATAAATAGACAGGGAGGAGTTTGACATGAATTTGTAGATCAACAACATTTATGACATTATGGAGGGAGACAGCTGTTGTTTTTTTGGTTTCCTTCAGTCAATGTGGTTGTCTTTTAACCATGACCATAGCCGTTCTCTATACTATAACCAAGTTTTTATTATTATTACCATGACCACAAAGGTCACCCAAGTACACTCTCTACTCACTCTAGAGCATTTTAGTGTCGTTTAGCTTATTGTGTTGCTTTTATGGCAGCCTCACAGTTCGTCTACTCTCACCACTTTCATATTTTCAGCAGCAGCAGGCAGTTGTTTTCAGCTGAAAAAGCTCTGATGAAATCACTATATGCTACCTGCCCAGCACCAAATGACAGAAAAATAGCTATGTGGAGTGCAGCAGGTGGACCCATATGCTGGAGATATCAGACACAGAAAATTAGGAATATCATTATTTAAACTTGAGTGCAGGCTGCACTAAACCAAAAAGAGTAAAACTAAACACAGATCAGAACAAACAAAGCAGACTGAACAAAACTGAACAAAACTGAACAAAGGATCCAACATGACTGTACTGAAAACCAGGACTTAAGTACAAACTTAACTAATGAAACATAACATACAGACGGGCTGCTGATTGGCTTGGGAAGACACATGGAGTAGGGCAGGGCTAATGAGACCGATGTAAGGCAGGTGTAGAGGGAAAGATGTGGAGGGAAAGGCAGACCAGACACAGAGAGAAAACCCCAGAGCAGCAGAAAAAACAATCCTCTTCATAATTAACTGACATACATAAACCTGTCTAAGAATGTACATAAATATAATCTAAATATACAGGTACACTATGCAAACTCTCAGTCACATTTCATCACTAATACCTTATAGCCAGAATAACAAACAAATAAAAGTCTGAGGGCATTTGGTGGATTGGTGGAGAATGACAGATAAGGACACATAGTCAGACTACGAACAGAACCACAACAACTTGATAGGACATATTTAGATATTGTCTTCAGGGGTTGGTGGAGACCAAAACATAGCTAAAAGGCCACTAAGAATGAGACATAAGTCAACATTAGCATTCATGACTCCAAATGAATGCTATTGCTCATATCTGGGTGTGTAAAGAGGCAGTTCGCTGCTGATATATTGAGCATCAAAACTTTATTAGGTGATAATATATGATATGATAATATGTGTTGTGTTTCAGTTGTTTTGCTGCATCAAAGTAGCCAAGATTGAATGGTTAAATGGTTAAATTCCAGTTAAGTTAGTCACAATGGTTCTTTTCCTGCTATTACAGGCCATCTTCCACAATTATCATTATCTTAATTAAGGCAATAATGGAGCAGCAATTTAAAATCAAATCAAATCTCAGTTGATTCTGGTGAAGACAGGAATGGAGGGTGGGATTGAGAGAGAGTACAGTTGAAGACAGTAGAAAGACAGAGCTGCTCACACCCATCTTCAAGAATGCAATTACAAAGGCATCAGTGTACCAAGTAACCTGGGGAAATGATTGGGCCGTACTCTAAATTCAAGAATTATAGACTTCCTCATCGAGCATAATGTCGCAAAAGTAAGATTGGATTTCGTCCAAATTAGAGAACAGTTGACCACATTTTTACCCTGTACACACTCACTGATAAATATGTAAATTTAAAAAAAAGACACTTTCAATGCATGCTTTGTTGATTTCCAAAGAGCTTTTGATTCAGTCTGGCATGATGGATTACTTTTTAAACTAATAGAAAGTGGTATAAGGGGAAGTCTTTTGATGTAATTAAATCAATACACTGTATGAAAATAAAAAAGTGGCTGTCAAAATTGGAGAAAAACCAGATGTCTGCCCAGAGGGGAGAGATTTAAGGCAAGTCAGCCCCACCCTCTTATATTTATATTGCTGAACTGGAATTGTTCATGAAACAATCACTAGCAATTGGTCTCACTCTTGAAGACACAGAAATCAAGTGTCTGTTTTATACAGAGGACCTGGTCATACTGTCTCCTACCAAGAAGGTATTCAATGGAGCCTGGACCTTCTCGATCACCAATCTCAGACCTGGGCCCTTATAGTTAACACGAGGAAGACCAAATCTATCACCTATCAATTCAAAAGAGATCATGGTTACAGAGGAGTGACCCAACATTTAAAATAGGTACAAAGAAGTAGTACAAAGAAAAAACACAAACTCTGCATGCATGTCTTAATTAGGTGAATATCCTTTCCTTCTAAGTATTCAAAAGACATCTATCAAATTCTGGAGCCATATTAAAAAGATGGACCATGTTACTATTATGAAGCTCTTGCCTGTCAAGAGTTGAACATAGCCATCTGGTCCTGAGGCTGGCTGACCTTTCATCTTCTGACATCACAAATCCCACAAAGCCTCAGAGCAGTTACACTATCGCTCATTAAATGAGACCTAACCAAAATACAACTTTAAAAAAAGAAGAAAAATAGATCATTTATTAGTATAAACATTTTTGACCATAAACAGACAGTATATTGTGGCAGACTAAATAATCACAATAACAGTTGATAAGCTGAGAAAGGCGTAGTCAGGCAATAGCAGACACACCTGACTGCTCAGAGAGAAAAGGCTGTGCTGTCTTTGTGATGAGGGAGCTGTAGAGACAGAATTACACTTTCTAACTGAATGTCAAAACTTCTTTCCAAAATTCTCAAGCCTAAAGGCAAGGAAAGGGAGAAATTACCCTTCATTCCGGGGAAAAGGAAAGAATGTGCAGTGTTGGCTGCTAAATATGTCATTTTCAGCCACATAAAAGAGACAACCAGTAGGGCATAGACATATAGATGGACAGACATTTATAAATACTCTACTTAAATACTACCATCACTTTTTTCTTTTTTGTTATATATAGACTAATGGCTGTCTTGTAATATCCCCACTGTTAACATCACCATTTAAAAAAAAAATTATCAGTAGATACTTGCATTGTTTTCACACATGTCAAGTGTCATGACAATAAAGCCTATTAAATAGAATTGAACTGAACTGGATAGGAAAAGAAAAGAGAATGCCTGGAAGGTAGTAGCACCTCAGGATAATATCAGCCAATATCCTAGCAATAAAAAGTCACAGAGCTGGAAAGAAACGTACATGCAGTCATAACTATCAAATATCAATGAGATGGCTTGAAGGGAAGCCTGAAACCCTGAGTAATTACAGGGGATCAGTAGGTTATCATCTCAGGTCTCCCCCTCTCCGACTCCTTTTCTTTCAGCTGATGGATGAGAGACTTCTCAGCTAGCCAATGGACAACAGGGCCATTGAGATTAATCCTGCAATAAAAGGACCATTACTTCTCATTGGCATGACGAGAGGTCCATTCGTTATGGCAAATGGTTGGACTGTGCAAGACTGAGCCTTACAATTAGGAGACCTGGCTTCATATGTCATTATCAGGCCCAGAACAATGGAGATTGAGTTGGAGCTCCCAATGATACGAAGGGATTACAAAAACAAAACAAGAAAACTCCAGGAAAAGGAGAGGGAGAGAAAGGTAGAATAAATTGACAGAGCAGAAAGAAATCAAATCAGCCATGTTGTAGGAATATTTTAAATTGGGGAAACTGATGAAAAAATGAGGAAGGAGAAGTTTAAAATAAAAGCAAGGAGAAAAGGAGATGACTGGCTGGCTGGCTAGTTAGCTCGTTGACAGGGGGCCTGCAGAGTAGACATCTCAGTAGTCTACTCTTAAATGGCTGTCTGTCAGTACAGCAATGGTTGCCTTCTGTTCCACTCCTTTAAATGAGCTCGTTATGGTTCAAGCCATTACGGAGTGGACTCTGTGTTTGGAGGAAGCTAAGATGTCATTAGACATAGTGAGGTGAGAAAGAGAGAGGCAGAATGGTGGGAGACATAGAGAAAAGGAGGAACCAAGAGAGGGAGGAGAAGGCAAAGGAAGGCAAAGGAAGGGAAAAAATTGCAGGACAAATGCAGGATTCATCGATATGTGCGTACCGGTATGTCTTTACTCTGTAAAGACATTCAGAACTTCCTTAAACCATGTATACAGATAAAATAATAACAAAACATGATATAGTCAATATGTATTTAATTTAAACAGAACATTAGAACCACTGTTATTCAAAAATGAGTCTAAATATAAAACATTTAAAGGTGTGAAAATGCTAATAATTCAGAATTTACTTACTAATTATAAAGATTTAGATGTGATATATTCAGGTGGTTTATGAACACAGTCTGATAGTTCTGTAAAGGCACAGGGAGGTGCTCTATATTTGATACATTAGGGCCTGTTGTGGAGATGGAAATGATGCAATAGAGTGCATCAATAGAGATTTATTTAGATATATTGCATGGATCTACACATTTACCAACTTTTTCTTTTGTTATGGGTTACTGTGTAGTAGTGGTGCAATAGGTGTGCAGGCTGTATGCAGGATTCACCATCAAGCACCAAACAGTTATGACAGTGTCATGGTTTACAAGCCAAAACTGCCTTTTCTGGCTTCTACTTGTAAATCTAATGTTTGCATTTCAATACAGTTTTTCTGCATTTTTACCATCATGGCTCTATTTGCAATGAGTGACAGCTTTCTTCACTGCTGCACCGCTCCAACAGAGCTTTCTTTACATAGAGAAATGGGGGCATGGTAATATGCTAATAACCAGTAGTATGCATAGTGGTAAGAACATTATTGGCCAGTTAGCATATGTCACGAATCTGACATAATTGTGTGTGTACACTTATTTTGTGCACAAAGAACATCTATTCACATATATTAGTGAATTAGGCCTACTATCAGGAATGAAAGAACAAGGGAAGTGAATTAAAGAGGAGGGCGTTCAATTTACATCAAGAGACTACAAACATTAACAGTTCCTGCATTCTGTGTGAAGCAGGTGCTCAGTGTTCAAGTGACTTTGGTTAATACGTCATGAGCCTTAATGCATACCAAATGAAATGCATTGTGGCATAAACATTCAGATTAATGCAATATGCAAGCCCAAAGCTAAATGATACAGTATATGCAATGTAACAGTACAGCAATAGTATGTACTTCAGCTATTTACATTAATTGTTTATTAAGTCTATACATTTTCATGTGTACTAGGGCTGTGACTAATCATCTTTTTTTAATTAATTGAACAATTAATCAGGTCTGTAAAACTACAACAAAAAAATAGTGAAAAATATCCATTGCCAGTTCCCAGAGCTAAATTCTCATAGTGCTCATTTTGTTATAAACAAAAGGTATTTAGCTGGCTATATTTGAGAAGCTGCTTATAAAAGGATGTACTGCATTCTATATATGTATGTACATAGATATATATAGATATAGTATTTTTAAGCATTACCAAAACATATAGAGTAGAAGGGACAAAAAGGCTTGCAAAATTAAAATGCGATTAAAAAAAATTAACGCGTTATGGATTGCATTAATCTAATCGCGATTAACGCGTTAACGCTGACAGCCCTAATATATATATATATATATATATATATATAGATAGATAGATTATAAAGATAGAAATATAGATATATCTAGCATGAGGGTTGACAGATGAATCAGTGCAGCATGAACAGTAGTGTGGACATTGTATCGGACCATTGTGGTGAAGAAAAAGCTGAGCCAGAAGGCAAACCTCTCAATTTATCTGTCAGTCTAGGTCCCAACCCTCACCTATGGTCACAAACTTTGGGTAATGACTGAAAAGATGAGATCCTGGACACAACCAGCTAAAATGAATTTCCTTCTAAGAGTGTCTGGGCTCAGCCTAAGAGATAGGGTGAGGAGCTCTGACATCCAGGGAGAGCTCAGAGAAGAGCTCTCCCTGGATGTCTATAAATAAATGTTGTGCTGTCCACCTTACCAGTTTTTAGTTATTGTTGGAGTCAAATTAGCTGTTCTCATAGCCCCATCATATTTACACTGGCGTTTGTAAAATGTGAATGTTAATTAGTGTGCATTGTCTGTTGTTAATGAACTAATAAACACTAATAAAAATCAACTAATTGTTTAAGCACCCTATTAGCTTTAACCTGATGCGCCAGATGGTTTGTTACACAGAACCAACTGAGAAGGTGTCCATAGAAAAGGGAAGGCACTTGGTAGATAATTGCATGAACCATCTGTCTATCACTGTCTATCACTGTCTTACCTTTTGGGGCAGCTGGATTTGTGATTCTAATTGGAAACAATGGGTTCTCATGTGATCTTGTGATGTTGTAATCTTGTCAGTTCAGCTGCCAATATTAGCTGCATTGTCTGCAAATGTACTGCATGTCCATTAATGTTAAAAGTCATGTACATCCCCTTGTTTCCTTAAAATATGTTTTTCAGACATATAACAGATGTTTATCAGTATATACTGTACCTATAATTGAGAGCATTTGTTTTTAGAATAGCCAGCATTAAGCTGTGTTATAGCTTCCAAATGTATGCTAGCCACAGTCAGGGAACAACTGCTTATAGTTGCTTTATATTACTTTTTTTATATAACTTTTTTGCTTGAGGATATTTCTTTCACTTTTCATCCACAGCATATATTTGCATTCTAATACATCACTTCATTTAACAACATTTTAGGACACCAAGATTCGCGTATGCAAGCTCAGGACTCTTTACCCCTGAGGTCTACATATAGGAGCAAGCAACCACGCAGAGACAGACGGACACACACTTCCATACAGAACGAACGTGCCATTACAGAAAAACATACATGCAAACAAACAGACCTTTAAGGGTGGTTAGACAATGAGCCAACTAAATGTCAGATTGGCAGATGCTCCATCTCACTGTCTGGTTCCTTTGATTTTCATCTGTTTACCCTATCTCACAAACACATAACATGCTCAAATCAATTATGATTCACTCAAATGTCACATACAGGTGCTTAATGACACTTGGATTATTGATAGTCTGGTTCATAGGAGATTGACTATAAGTCTGTGAATGTTTAACAATCATTCTTTTCTTGTTTACCAAAGATTAAAATTGCTGTTTAGAGGAGATGTTGAGTGTTGACAAGTGATTTATTTTGGTAGGTACATGTGTTTAAAACATTTTGAAACTATGTGGCATTATTTATCACTCATCTCAATCAATTCCCCATTAAATTTTAATCTTAGTGCATTAATCCCTGTATATTAAATGCCAAGATATCACGGTAGTGTTAGTTGATATTTCCAAATCAAATAATCGCAGCGTATACGGCTGCTACCCCACAACTTTTAATTAACCCCACCATCTTGGTTTGTTTGCTACTAGCTTTACAGATAACACAGCTGTCTGTCACCAAATGTTTGTGTGTGCCGATCACATTTTGATCTACCACTATCAAACCAGAGGCCTTGGTCTGATAAAGAATTGGTGGATATCTAGTAATAAAATCTCATAATGAGCAAATGTTCAGTGAAGCAAGAACATTCTCTCTGTGTCTCTCTTCTCTGCTGTATCGCTAGAGCAAGACTTCAAATAAGTAGAATCTATACTCCAGTGTGTGCACAGCAGCAGCATAACCTCCTGGCCCTACCCACTTTTCCCCCTGCACACTAAACTGTATTTAAGGAAATTTACTCAAAGTGAGAGCCACAGGCAAGTCAGTAAGAGAAATGTAAAATGCATTGTTTTAAACTTGAATGCTAATTGTTTGGCTTTTCCTATTGAGATCCCCAAGTAAATTTTGGGACTAGAAAACAAAAAAGCACAAACTACGTCATGTCTATAGACAAATGATACACTTAAAACACAATTTCGCCAGCAGTGCCTTAGGCCATAACTCCAGCCTACTCCTCAAACATCTGCTGTACCCCTGCTGCTCCGTAGATCAAGATCTATGGGTTCTCACAGGCAGTGCTACTAGGAATATGTGACTTTATGGGCCACAGGGGTGGAAGTGGCTATGTGACCACTTTTTCATTCCACCTACGGAGTTTCCTGAGAGGCCATACATAAAGGCAGAGCTTCTTCATTCAACTTAGGCCAGGGATATGGGCAGTCATATACCACGGATGGCAAGTTCAGGTTTGACTCCATTACCGCTTCAGTGGATGATTGCATTGTTTGGCTCAGCCTCAGCATCAGCTAGTTTGGGCCAGTGGGGAAGAAAATCTGCGTACTTTCATGGTGTCTGGTCATATACATAAAGGTTGTACTGGTGTACTAGAACATGTTGTTGTATCCTATGATCTGTTGACACTTCGTATGTGGGAGAAAGCAAAGTCAAATTTTATTTGTATATCCCAATATCACAAATTTGTCTCAGGGGGCTTTACAGTCTGTACAGCATTTTGAAACCTATATCTTATCCTTAAACTCTTGATTTCAATAAGGAAAAACGTTAATGTTGCCTGGATCCAGACCTTTGCATCCACCCACTCCGCCGAATCAAGTTGACTGCTTCTGTTTGCCTGCTATCATGACATGGAACAGCGGTTTCTTGGTTGAAAAGGTGATTGATCCAATGAGCACTGTGGGGGAAGTAACGATTAGCCAATCAGAGACACAGGCTGTTATCAAGTTGTTGTCAAGCTGTGCACTGGAACCAAGGCGGAGTTAAATTAGGCAGTGCTGATCAAATATGAATGATGATTTTTGCACACAACTTTTCACTATTCATATTTCTGCAGAAAATGTGTCTCGTCATTACTATCAATAAATTCCACATAAAATCCAAAATTCGGAAGTATTTATCCAAATTGCAAGCATTGTCTGTGTAGTCAAAAACTGTACAAACTGTTCCCTGCTGTCTACTGAGTTGGAAGTACTACACCTATTTAAGGACAAGACCCCCCCCCCCCCCCCCCAAAAAAAAAGGGTTATTTTAACATGTAAGTACACATGTATTCACATAATGATTTGGACTTCTGCACTGAACTGGTTCATATCTAGCGTAGGCTCTTGGTGTGTGTCCACTGAGACCACACTTTTAAGAAATACTAGTAGACAGAGTTGTTTTATGGGCCTAGAGCTATGAGGGTTATATATGTACTAGCTTGTATCTTTTGAAGCTTGCCTTTTTTTTCCCAAGGAGAGCCCCTCTCTAGGGGAGTAATACTTGGGAACAGTGTTACTTTACGGGATCTGTGATGTATGGGCTCGTAGCTGTGGGAGTTGGATTCTCTCCACAGAACTCCCTGTATTTTTAGACGTGGTGTGTAGGCTGCCACATACTGTGACAGATTATGATATGATATGATAAAAACTATTATAAAAAACAACAGTACAGTATTGATCTATTAGCTTATGGTTGGGCTATATAGAATTCCTGTACATTAGCTTTATTTTTACAGTTTGATGTGCAGATTTAATAGTTAAGGTTTGTGATACTTGGACATGGACATTGCCGCTATTCCTTCATCTGTTTTACAATCCTCTACTTTGCTATATATATACACAGTGGGTTAACTTATTTACTAACAGGGTTTTGGTGAATATTTTAACAGCTGTCAGCAACAGCAACAGCAGTACATGAGAAATGTGCCTGGATCTCGAGGCTAATACACCAATTTTGAGATGGTATATTAGATGGTTGCTTTGGTGTTAGGAGGCACAGAGGTAG
Source organism: Scomber japonicus (assembly GCF_027409825.1). NCBI lineage: Eukaryota > Metazoa > Chordata > Actinopteri > Scombriformes > Scombridae > Scomber > Scomber japonicus. The sequence continues at coordinate 12,788,283 of NC_070590.1, read as the reverse complement.
TAGCTGTGTAGCAATGTGCTACTATAGTAGTACTATCAGAAATAGTAGTATGATTAATATAATATGTGTGTTTGTGAGTGTTCAGTTGGATCAAATGAGGGACCATTTTTTGGTGTTTTTTTATGTTTAAGCATGGTCACACAGAACATAATTGGCTTTGAAGGTGGAGTGAGAATACAATCGGGTTGAGATGTTTCAGCACTGATACATTCTGTATATTAGCTACTGTATGTTTAGTAACTCTTTGTATTTTTTTTATCATAACATTTTTTATATGCCAAGAAAATACACAAATACAAAATCCCTACATTATTCCAAAATTATTTAATACAACCAAAGAACCCCAATATCAGTGCACATAAGCCACCATGTACAGGCCTCAGCAGACTCCTTCCTTTAATCTACACCTTCTCTTTTGTTCTCTCCCCTTGTCGTTCCCTCTTTCACACATACGCAGTCTTTGTCACCTTTCAGTCTGCTTTCTTCACTGCATCCCTGTCCGTTTTAGTTTTTCTCAATTACCTATCTATTTCTCACTCATCACCTCCATTCACACGTTACCTTTCTCTATCTCTTTCGCTGCCCTAGCTTGTCTTACTTCCTCCCTTGTTCTGTTCCTCTTAGTTTCTTTTATCGCCGCCTTCATCCTTGTACTCTTCCACTGTTCTTTAATTTCCTGTGCATGAAAGATTAATCTAACTGTTTTAATAATAAATAAGGAGGCACAGTTGAAAAGTGCAGCAGGCACCCCTGACTTTAGCGGCAAGGATCCAAAAAGGCAAGGTAGAGTATATTCCTGCTCTATGTGTCCTCTATTCCCTCTGTTCGTCCCCTTTATTAATATTTCTTCTTCTGTCATTCTGTGTCTTTCTTTTTGGCTATTATAAAGAATCCTGAATGAGACCTTCTGGATAAAGGCAATGCACAGAATCACTTCAAATGACAAGAATACCAATTCAGTGCAGTGAAGTAATCAGTCTACCACTTGCAGTGCTGCAACACTGGCAGTTGTCTTCGGTTTGCAATCAAATGAAAAAAAAAGGTGTTCTCACTACTCAAAAACATGCAGAGTGAAATTGCTGCCTGAACTCTATGCTGCCTAATTCCCATTTTATTAACATTTCATCCAAACTTACTTTTAAAAGATGAAGAAAAGAGAGAAATAATTGCAGCATATCAAATCAAACTCAATTTCATGTAACAATGTATACTGTAAATGCAAAGAAAATGTTGGATATAAATATCCTCATGTCCTCATCTTGACTATAAATATCAAGGAACTTTATCTAATTCTGACTCAAGCATTGCACTCAATTGGGCTTCCACAACATCTCTAATTGCTAGTCATCAGATATGCATCATCACCATGTAATATACTATACCCATAATAAATCTGTGCATTTCCGGGTCATTTTCCAGATTGGCACAGGTTGTGTTTATACCTGTAATGAATCTGCTTGAAAGGGGACACAAACCAGCATTTTCTATATGAATATAATGTAAAAAGAAAAAAGAAAAAAGACAGAAAGAAAGAAAGAAAGAAAGAAAAACAAACAAAAAGGAAAAAAAACTGCCAGTTTTTACAGTTTCAGGATTAGGCACACTCCCTCATGAGTTGAGAAAATAGTTTGTCCTTATAAAACTCTTTGAAAAAGTCCATTAAATTAGAAAGGCACTGTCTCCAACTTTAAAACAAGGCTGTATTTCCCAATTTCTAATCTATTTACATTTTGGAGTTTTTTTCATTGGAGAAAACAAAACAATCATCATTTTGCTTTTTTCTGGACCAAGTAAGCTGTTCAAACTGCTCAAATGTGTTTGGCATGAACACTGAGAGTGAGTCAGTCAGACAAACATCAAAACACACTCTAACTTAAGTTACTCTAATACCCCAGAACCCCATGTGTCTTTGTCACCAAGAGCAACCTCATCCCCCTCTCCATCCTATGCCTCTGCATCCTGCCACTACACTCTGCCTGGGGATATAGAATGAAGAAAAACAATGTCAGCAAGGAACAAAAAAACAACCTTCTGTGTCCCTTTTGCTCAAAGCAGAATCCCCTCAGTACATGCAATAGGTGGCTCAACATCATGTAATAATAATAATTTTTAAAAATGTTCAGTTACCACGTCTGCTTTCCTGAGGTTTGTGCTGATGTTTTGTCAATCATTCACAGCAAACAGAGCCCAACATTACCCTGCCTTTCTTATTCATCAAGCAGTGTTTACTTCAGGTCATTTACTCTTTAAAGGCTGTCCGTTAAAGCATTTCATTGACCTCCACACATGGCTGATCAAGAGAGGAGTGAAACCACAGGGAGTTTGGATGGTAAATATACACTTGCTGTGCTTAAAATCTCTAAATATGGATTATAATATTTGATGTTTACCAGTGCAGGCAGTTGTCATATGAGAAGTTTGGCTTCTTTGAATATATGACACTTCATTTGGGATCCTCCCGTTGGGCAATATTAGTAACCATCTATAGGCCCCTAAAATCAAATGCTATTTGATAATTTATGGATTTTCACCCTGTCGTTATGGTGGATCACGTTGATAATCTCAAAGATGGCGGTGCTAACGAGCTTCTGTGCATCCAGAACAATTTTGGACTTTCCAATTATGTAATGAACTCAACACATTTCCAAGGGTCTCCACATTTTTGAGGTTGTGGTGACTGATGTTGTCTCATCTAATCACCACTGTGTTTTCTCTAAAATGACCAGCAGAATTAAATAGTGCAAACTGGAAAATAGATAAAACACCTGTTCATTATTTAGGATTTTACACTAACTCTAGCTCTACCTTAAGTTCCTGTCAATGATCTTGTGGACAGCATTGGTTATCGCATTAAGTTATTAATGTGATACCATTACATTCGCCCTTTGAAGATCAAGGCTGTCTCTGGTAAGAAAAAAAGCACCATGTTAGGAATACCACAATGGTAAAAGCTAAGTGGTAAAAAAAATCAAACTCCAGATTTAATATAACATCTATAAAAAAGAGTCTCAGCATCTAACTCAGAGCTTAAAAGGGCAAGGCAGTCACTTTTTGATTAGATTAGTAATAAAAATCTCAATATTACAAACAGCTTATTTACTGTTTTTGACAAAGTGACAACCTATCTACCAAGTCATGCTTGACTAGGCATCTTTTTTCTGAGGCAGTCTGTAGCCAGATCTCAGGCAATGTTGCTTGTGCTGTGGCATGAACCCACTTTAATGAATTTGGTACATTTTCATCCCCTGGACTATACAACCTTGACAGATATTGTCCAACACCTTACACCTGCTACTTCCCGCAGAGTGCAGTTATTAATCCACGTCTAATCTTGATGCTATATTAATAAACAAAAATAAATAACTGCATGCCCATATTAAACCTATCTTTTTTATGAAAGGTGATTGAAAGGGTGTACTTTTTGTTTGTTTTCTTTCTTCCAGCAACTCAATGCTTCCTTGGTTTAAAATGTTTTTCAGTCTGGATTTTACAAGGGCGTATAAGGGCCATATATGTAATAAATACATAAATGAATACTGACCTGGAGGGGAGGGGTAATATTTTGGGAAAAAGAACTCCTAATTTCTGAGATTAAAGTCACAAATTTGCGAGAAAAAAATTGGAAAAAAGGTGTTTTATTCTACCAAGAAATCGCTTTACTTTGCAACACTGGAGAGAAGTCGTTTGTGCATTGTGCCAGCCGTGGAAAAACAGATCTAATTGTGCTTTTCAGTTGGGTTTAGCAATAAGGAGTTTTTTCTTGCAGGTGAGTATTTTATTTTACTTTTTACTTATATGGCCCTAATACGCCGTCGTACTAATACGCCGTCGAAGGGATTTTGACTTCACTTCAACACAAAGACTGCACTTGTGAAGTCTTAAACAATATACATTTTAACAGCCACAAAAGGGCAATACCACCTTAGAACATAGTAAGCATACAATATTTTTTATCCAAACAAAATACAGAGAAACTTGTTGATGCCTTTAGGTTCAGCAGGTTAGAGAATTGTAATAGTGTCATTACAGGTCTTAGCAAAACATCATTCAAACAGCTGCAGCTCATCTAGAATGCTGCTAAAGTCCTCAGTAACACCAAACAAATGGAGCACATTATGCCAGTCCTTAAAGCACTTCACTGGCTTCCTGTGTGTTAAAGGACTGATTTTAAAATCCTATTACTAGTCTATAAAGCAATAAACAGTCTCCAGCACAAAACATTTCTGATTTACTCGTACATTACGAAGCATCCAGACTCCTCAGGTCATCTGGGACAGGTTTACTCTGTTCCCAAGATCAAAACCAAGCAAGATGAAGCAGCTTTCAGTGTATATGCTCTCCACCTGTGGAACAAGCTCCCTGAATACTTGAGGTCTGCTAAAACTGTCAACTCATATAAATCAGGGCTTAAAGCATTATTGTTTAATGCAACTTTCCAATAAATTAAATATGTAGCTTCTTTTTAACCTTTAACTATTGATTGCTTGTTTGTTTTGTTAGTCTTTTAAATGCAATTTGAATGTGTTATTTATAATGTTTTGTATTTCTATGGCCTTGTAAAGCACTTGTGCTTTGTGTCTGAATGGTGTTATATAAATAAAATTGCCTTGCCTTGTATGGGCTTCATCAACAGCTCATGCTGTGATATACAAAGGAAATTGAAAGCCTGAATCCTGCAATTTGCAATAACATTGACGTTTGTATCATTTTAGTCTGAATTTTGTTTAGTTTCCGTTGTGTTAATGGGTTACACAAGTTAAAATTAAAGGTTGAATATGTAGTAGAATATTTATTAAAAGCTATATATTTTTTTAAATAATACAGCCACGGGGCGTTTTGAGGGGTACAGAATGAAAGTATTGCTTTACCATAAAAAAAGAAATTGCGGGTTGCCAGGGTTGTCTGTTGTTCCGGCGCAGCTACTGTAGGCTGGCACTGGGTGAAATGGAGTTGTAAACAAACACGGCCGTGTTGGACTCACTAAAACCAGCGTTTTTTGCTCTCAAGTACAACTTTTCATCACAAAATTTCGAAGGTAAAACAGAATATCTGTTAGCCGCTGTAAATAAGTGGTTGTTTACCTTTGTATTCTTTGGCTGCTGGTTCACTGAGTTTTTAGCGCAATAATAGTGGTACTGTTGTACTCGCCAGGGTCTTAGCTTTCATTTGAGATGCTATTTGTTTGTGTACCATGAAGTATCAAAACGGTAGCAATGGAAATGTGGAGAGTGGGTTGACTTTCTGACGCTATTCGGATTTTGATATTTGATCATTAATATGCTTGGTGTTTGAGTTGTGTTTGGTGTGTGTACAAATGACGTGCTTGTAGCGGAGTTTCTCCTATTTAATTTGATGTGCAGTATGACTGTATTGCTACATCATTAGGGAATCATCCCTATGTTCCCCGGGTCCTATGTTCCCAGCTTTGTATGTGACCGGGGAACATAGGGATGATCCCGTCTACAGTTAGCCAGTTAGCTGAGTTAGCCGCTGATTTAGCCGCAGAGTTAGCAGATGAGTTAGCCGCTGAGCTAGCAGCCGAGCTAGCACCCGAGTTAGCCGCCGAGCTAGCAACCGAGTTAGCAGCGATCGGGGAACATAGGACCCGGGGAACATAGGACCCGGGGAACATAGGTACGCTCCCCAGGTTTAACTGCTACTCCCACTGGCGTTACAATGTAATGTACCTCGGTGGTTTCAAGTCAGTTACAGTGAGGGTATGTTCGCTTCCTGTTTTCAAAATAAAAGCACCAACTCTATCGTTATGGTTTTCTTAATAATAAAAGGCAACGGTTGTTTTATTTTGTGAAAATGACCGGAAGTGCGTTGCTCGCTACGGCTAACTTGAGTGGCTCCGAATTCGCAGGAACAAAACTTTAAGCAGATGTTATTTGGACAAATTAGCGTCACATATTGCTCATTCTCCATATTCAACCTTTGTTTTTTTCCTTTTTTAAATATATACTTAAGACCTTGTGATGACATTTCCTTAATTGTGATAAGATTTCTGTTACGTTTCCAAGCCATTCTCGTACTTTCATTAAAATGAAATGCTTGATGAAACTATGATATCTGACTGTATGTTAACTATGCTTTGAAATAAGCACAGCATATTATACAATAAACCTATATTAGGAGGGCTGTCAGAGAGAATATGCCCTAGAAATGCAAAGGTTAAAGCAGCTCAGAAATGCATTTGATGCGCTACATGCCCCATGATCATCCCATCAACTTAGCTCGATGTTGCGAGAGAAGCAGAGAGGAATATTATAAAGTGATTTCATTAACATGCAATATGGGATTTATGGGAAAAAAGCAACCATTCACTCATCTTCATTAGATCTGTGGGGGAGATGGTAAAGTTACGCAGACCTCTATTTATAATATTACAAAGAGGGGATAGGAACAAAATCCTTCTGTGACACTCGAGCGTTAAGATTTGTCACGCCTCTTAGCTGTTTGCAGTAACATTGCCCACAAAAACCGACACACAGAGTAAAAACATCTTTTCAAGGTTTTGTAGGAGCCTATGTTGTGGAAGTGTGAGGAGGAAAGTGACACAACATCCCAGCCACTGCCAGCCATTTTCTGTTGATGAGATGTTTCATGCTTCTTTAAGCACAGATTGCAAAATAAGAGTCACGTTGTGTCCTCCAGTGCTGAGGGAAATGATTGTGGCCTTGCGGGCAACGCTGCCTCAGAGTATGGAATGAATGTGGCAGTGAAGCATACCACATTAAGATGCTATAGACCAGGGCGTGCACTTATTCTGTTGTTGATAATGCCCTTTGGTGTAATAGACTCACTAAGAACTTACCACATTGACAGCACACCATGACAGGCAGTTAAAATGCTCAGGGTATGATAGATTCCCCTCCCAACAATAAATAATCACTGACCTCGCAACTTCATTTTTGGTGCTCTGTTTTTCCATTCAATCAATTTTTTAGATAGTTGCTAAGATATTGAATGGCTTTTATGACCGCTGGCCACATCAAACCTGTCAGGGCCCATCATATAATACATAAAATACCTGGCCATCGATGAAAATACAAACACTTACTGCTTTATTCTGGAAATACACACATTTTGGATATGCATGTACATACAGTTTCTGAAAATTCATACCATAGTTACACTAATGTTGACTCAGAGTGGATTATAAAACATTATACAATGAAAACAATATTGGGGGGTTTTGCATTGCTGTCTTGGTTTTTCAGGAAATTTGACAGTAGAAGACTGAGGTGAATTGTTTTCTGATTGGCTCTTATTGATTGACGGAAGCCCATCAGACTTAACTGCAGGGGCTCAAATGAGAAAACCAGCTTCAGATCCCTTGCTGGGATTGTTCACTCATTTATTATTAAAAACTTCTGAAGTGTTATATGAGTGTGATAAAACTAATGACATGTGGAATGCAATAATTGTGTTCTTGAATAAGATGTTGGGTACACATTTGATAAAAAATGCCTCATTATGTCTTTTGGGATTACTACCAGATAATGTTCAAATGTCGAAACGCCGAAAATCATGGTGTCGTTTAGCTATGATAACAGGGTGCAGGATAACTTTACGCCACTGGAAATCTTTAAGGAATGGATAGAAGTACTAAGCTCAATGGCAAGCTATGAGCGGGTCACTTATAGAGTAGCTGGGAGGGAAGATCTATTCAATGAAGTTTTGGGGTCTGTTCCTCGCTCAGCTGCAGGATATGAAAAGATGACACTACCTACCTCTGCATATTAATTTATATGGTTCAGGTACAGGATGTGTATAATATGTAGACTTCCTAGGGTGTTTTCATTTTGTTTTTTGTTTTGTGGATCTATGTTTTGTGTTGGAGGTCTGGCTTAAGTTGTACGTTGTTGCCTTTTTATTTATTTTATTTTATTTTATTTATTCTATTTTATTTTATTAGCATTATTATTATTATTTGTCTTTCTGTTTGGAAAAAACTGGGCAAATACTGAAAAAAGACACAATGTAACTATTATTAATGTAATTGTAATAATGTAACAGTTGTAGTTTTGTATTCGTCTGAAGTACTTTAGAATTGTTGTTGTTTTTTTTTTTTTTAAAGTCACATGCAGCTCCATTAACTAGCAGGTAACATTGAACCAAAGAGAGAGGGAGTCAGATAGCAAATAGTAGCTCCATTAAGTGATTTTGATCAAACTAACCAATAAAAACACAGTTCTGAAAAGCATATTGAGCTCTCATGGTCTTAACAAAAAGTTGTCAAATAAATTAAAAAAACAGAGCAGCACTGCAGTCCACAACTGATAATGTATAAATGTAATTTAAGTCCAGAGTTAATTAATGATGAGGATCTTATCACATTAAGGAAACGCTGACTCATAGCCTTTATGTTGCCAATTTCATCTCAACTTTTTTGCTATGAATTTACTTGGAAACTTGACTTTTCTGTCAATGTCCATATCCCTCTCAGTAAACTATTTTTAATTACCAGTAGGGGGGAAAAAACTCCCTTTGAGATTGCTTTAGTAGAGGTCTAACCACATTTAATTGTGTCAGACATGTCGGTCAGTTGTTGTTAAAATGCTGTTAAATTTAAATTAAACCACAAAGGGAGCAGAAAGTCATATAAAGTCAGTACACCGGTATTTGTACCAACTCACAATTCCCATACTTTAAAGTCCATGTAAAGTAAGAATACATGTGTGTTCTGAGTTGGACATACCACAGAAAAGTGTGTTGTTAACCACCCTGCCAAATTTTAATGATTAAAAAAATCGACAAATATATGAAATTAGGCTTCAAAGTTGTGTAAAAATCTGCCTCTTTCTCTGCTCCCAAACGCTGTGGGAGTGCCCTCCGATTTCGCTGAAACCCTGCCCCCTACCAAGTGTCACCTGTCAATCAAAGTCACCACTTCTACCAGAAACATGGACGTTATGTCTGGAAGCATTCTGCTGCTAACTCGGCTACTAGCTCAGCGGCTACCTCGGTGGCTAGCTCAGCGGCTAATTCAACTAACTGGCTAACTGTAGACTGTAGTAGTAGTGGTGTGTGCTGAATGTATTTATACCTCTACAGCAGCAGAGGCGGGTTTATGCTAATGTGATTTTCAGACACGCCCATTAAATCCTGAACATAGAAATCTTGAAACACAGTTTGTGAAGCCTAGCTCCACAATTCAAATCTAAATGGTTGAAATGCTTTTTTAGAAATGCATTCATGACCTATTTAATGTGTTTGGAAGAAAAAGTCTGAATTCACTTTACACGGTCTTTAAGTCCTTGTTTGTGAAAGATAATAATATCAGGCAATTCCTTTGTTGTGACTCTACTGGGGAACTACACAGAAATCATTTTGTGATGACTAAGAAGTAGCTGATGCCAGTACACAGTTTAGAGCTCCCTCGGTGTTGCAAAAATAAATAAATAAATAATTAAATAAAACATGTTTTGGGAAGTTTTCAGTGCTATTCAAAGTAATTCTGCATCTTCTCTATTTATTTTGTTTGATGTGCTTTTCCAATGGTACTATTGTGCAGGATTCTGCATCCAAAAACATTGTCTGTATTTTCTCTATGGGTAGGTGTGTATAATGTTTTTCCTGATTTTCAACCATAACAGTCTAAGTAATGGAAATCAATAATAGTATAACAATTCAGCTAAGTAAATACATATAACTAAATAGATAAAATATATTTAGTTATACTATATAATTAAAATTAGTTATTGTTCACTCTAATTATAATCTAAGTGACAATTAGATATAAATATCTAATAATATAAAAATGTTATACAATAATGAATAATATTACAACTCAGGGTAGTGCGTTGCTGCGATTGTGTTGCTCTCAGGTACTGAGATACATAGTACATGAAATACAATCCAGATAATCTAGTTTGAGTACAGATACATGAGTTTGAAGACTTATCACACACCAGAGTCTGCATGGCAAATTGTGTAATTCTAGACAGGACTTACAACTATCACAGGTCCAATCACAAGGTAAACAGCACAAATATGGGACTCTCATCGCAAAAGGTCTTTGATTGGCCATCCTTTGCTCGATAATGTTGTGTTTCTTTTTAAATTTAAACCATTGAAATGAAGGATAATGTCAGTCTAAACCCTAATCTGCTGTTGATTTGTTTTGCTTGTTTGTTGACCTCCACATGCTAGAAGTATGTGTGTGTGTCAACAGCAGGAGAAAGTCAAAACCCTATTGCTCATGTCAATAAGTCTTTTCTGGGTATTCACTATAGGATTCAGACAATGTGAGGGTGGTATGGAGGAGGAGGGGGTGGGGCGAGGGAGTGGGATGAGGATGGGATGGAGGGAGCAGAAGGAGGACAGGAAGGAATAGACAGAGGGCGAAAGAGAGAATGGGAGGATGGACAAAGCTGTCTGTTTTGGAGCATTAAGGTCTCAGTGCTATTTGATGAAGATGAAGTGAAGTGTTAAAAATCAATAATCTGCTCGATATGTCCTCAGAAAGGTTTGACCACTGGGTCCCCAACCAAGGGATTCATTTGAGATGCGGGTTGAATACATTGTGAGGCTTTTCAAAGCTTCAGTCAATTTCAGTGCTGATCTGGCAGCAACTGAGTGAAATGACTGATAAACCTGAGCAAGATGCAATCAAATCTGATCTAAAAGCCTAGAAGCAGAAAATAAAATGAAATTTTGGTGACATGAATGAAACCGAGAATTGCAATACACCAAAAAACGATTCCTACAGTATTCTTGAACATATTAGAGATACAATAGTACAGCTGGGGCAACTACAAAAAAATATGACTTATGCTCAAATTTGCTCAAATTGAAATAAAGCTAAACCATAACATTTCCAGATCCAATCAAGATCAAACTAAAAAATCAGGCACACATGTTCCTCTATTAAAATCATGATTTAGTGGATCAAACGTTAAAAGCCTAATCTCAGTCTTGGCAGCTTTCGTAAGCCCTCTGGATAACAATGAAGAAACTAAGAAAGACCAACCATGAAAACCATCACAGTTTACTATACTCTCAACCCACTAAATGGCACCTGCCATTACAGGAGATATAGGTGGGATTTGTTTGTTTGTTACACAAAAGGACAAAACCGTTTTTCACAAACACCAAACTCGATATTGCAATGACATTGCAGCAGTGAGAAGAAGACTATACCACAGGGAAATACATCATCTAGGGGGGGTTCTGTATCTCACTAGATTGGAGGTATAGCCTCATAACAAAGCCACTGGACCATGCCCATGCAAACCGAGTATTGATCTCAATAGAGGAGACTGAATATAAGATCATAATGGCCTTGCTTAGTCTAGAGGCTGTAAAACATGGGATCATCAAGATGGGATAAACTCAGGGGAGGCTGTGAGAGATAAGGCAGAGGGGATGGTGTGTACCAACCCAGCCTCAGATCAAAATGTGTAAAAACTACATTGGTCCACAGCGCAAAACATTTGTTTCACAATAACAGCTTTAAAATTGTGAGATGCCTGCCATTCCTTTTATTCTCAGTTGAAAAATAAATATTACTTTCTAGTGAGAAATGTGTCATAATCTTCACTCAGTGAATGTACATCATGTTTAGTTTGAGATTTTTTCAGAATTCCTATCGTTGCTATGGTCGTTACTATGACTGCTGCTATGCTGAAAGCACATAGTTGCAAGTTTTTTTTTAAGAAACTAGATGTCCTTTTATAAAATGTCCGTAAAGTATGAAAATCTATTTGTAGACCAGATTGAGTTATCTAATGTATTAACTAAATTTGTATGTATGTATATTCCATACAAGCTACATAAATCAGTCACTTGAACTGCAGTATCATTTTCACGTGCCAGTTAAAAACCTTTCTCTTTAATGAACACTTCTCTTCCTCTTCTTCTGCCTAGTCATGATTTTTTGTTTTTGTTTTATTTATTTGTTTGTTTAAATCTGTTTGTTTGTTTTATCTTTTGTAAAGCGTCCTTGGGTTTGTGAAAAGCGCTATATAAATCACACCTATTATTTATTATTTATCATAATATAATAAGAAATAAATAAAGCCAATGGAAGCCTGCCTTGAAGTATGAAAAATAAGTATGTCCACAATTACTGTAGAACATTAAAAAATATTGTGCTAGAATGTGAAGCACACATATTTTAATGTTATGCATGCACAATGGTAAAGCTTGACCTTCTCAATATCAGGAGTAATGTGTTGCCATGAGGTGAGGGTCAGTCTAGAACCTCTAAAATACTCTGTTCAACCTCTGAAGTAAAAAAAAAAGAAAAAAAGAGTGAGAAAGTGAATTCCACCCCAGAATAACATATTCAAACCATGATGTATGAGTCTAGGAGAGTCTTCAATTAATTTTCCATGCCAGGTAACATGAAGGTACCATAGCCCCAGTATATTAAGCGGAACTAAATGAAATAATGCAGACATTATGGTTCATTGCAACAACTAGGTTCCATATCACCTGTAATCTATTTTGGCTAATCAATCTGCCAGCGCTTCCACAAGATTAATTATCCTGGTCTGGATTTTTTACTATCAAGCCCCGATTCCTTTCCTGTCCTATTCCACTCCACCACAACCCTCCTCCTGCTGTTGCCTGTTCTTCAGTAATTAGTACAGAGGATAAAACCATAGACCCTGTAATGATAAAGGGCTCTTTAGTGGACACTGTTAGACTGGCTGTGCCCACTAAAACCAAAATGACGGTACGTATGCTTTTAAATGCCATACATGTACAACTTCATGCTTTTTTTGCATTTTATGTCTCAGTAGATTGTTACTGTACCTGTGATATTCTTACAACATCCATGTTTTTATGTAATTTTGTGAATCCCAATACGGATACTTAATGTACCTTTAATAGAATAAAATGCTTAATGTTTTTGATTCTCAAAATGTCTGCATTTTCTTGAGAACAAACACTTGCATACACACAATTTCATTATCATTAGGAAATTAGAAATAAATAAATAAACAACCAATTTGGCTTTAAACCAAGTGAGAACATGCCAACGTTTTTCAATCCACCAAGCAGATGGAGAAGTAGGCAGGCAAGAGATGTAATGATATGACCCACAACAGGACAGAATAGTACAGATTGCACAGAGTAAATTGAAGGCTTTAATGCTACTTGCTGGTGTTGTGTTTGGATTGCATGAATCATTGCAGCTCTTACTGCTCCACATACAACACATGCAGGTGTTCACAGACTTTGGGGGATACTTTGAGGTCAAAGCAGGAACAACTATGTGCACGTCCCACCTACAGTACAAATATTCCTCTACAACCACAAAGTCAACACTGATGGAGGTCATAATGAGAAAGTGTCACAATTTAGAGCATAGCCTGCTTTATTTATGTCCAATAAAGTCTGAATAAATATCTCTAATTCATTTAATCTATGTCAGCGTAAATCACCCCGGTGGGTGCTTGATTTTCACAGTTATGACCCATTACATCTGATCGAAAGTAGGCATTTATTTTCTCCTAAGTCTTATGATATTGTCTGATGTAAACAATCACATTATTTGGCTGTGCAGAGGCCTCTATAATTAAATTAATGACACTGTGGTGAGGAAAGAAGTCACAAATTATCACTAACCTCTTACTCATCTTCAACATTTTTTTTTCTTGCCATTCTTTAGATCTCCTTTGTATTTCTGAAAGGCATCAAGAAAAAGAAGACTAAGTTGAACAAAGCAATAAACATCAAAAGCAAAAACTGCCGTTTCAGCAGACATTATTACAGCAGCTGGTGGAACAAGTGAAAAGCCTTTTAGAAATCATTCCCAAGTTGTATATCCTCTTCAGTTTACCAAAAGAGAAAACCTTTGACCACAGGACCTAAGATCCACTTTGCAGGATGAAGCAGAATTTATAGGACAGAGTAAAACCAGTAATAAAAATGCTACAAACATAAGATAGCTGAGAGCTGATTTGACCAAAGTTTTGCCATTGAAATATTCTTATAGCACCAGCCATTGTCAGTGATATTTATATTATTATTTCTGCACATATATACAATAGTATATTTAACAATGCACAAGTCTTATAACAGCAGAAAGGCTTTTGAAGTTTATTTTAATGTGTTGTGTTTTGTTGGGGGTTTTTTTAGCTATGCCTCTCCTCAAGTACCAACGCTGTTACCAAAATAGTGACCTGATAAGAGGGAAAGATGTGGTGTAATTAACTATTAATAACTTTCTCACCTCAAACTCCATCTCTTGTCTGTGCTATTGTGTCCATTTCTCTTTCATGTTTCTCTTTTTGATTTTATGTCGCTAGGGAAACAGGAAGTGGATCATGCTCTATTCATATATAAGACATTCAACGTAACATCATCAGAGGGCATAGAAGGGGACATTTGAAAAAGGCTCTGAACATCAAATCAAAAAATGAGTTAAGAGGCCTACACCTGTGTAAAACTTGTTTTAAAGGTTTGTTTTATCATGCTCTGCTGGATTGACATTTTACAAGCCACTGACTCCCTTCCTCGCCTTGCCTCTCATCTCCTTTTGTAAGTTGGAGAGCACTTAAGCAGATGTTCCCTGTCATCCTGCTTTGCTTTCCCTGTCACACCTGCTCTGGTGACTCTGCAGCTGTTTCCCTGGCCTTTTAAACAGCCGACATAATGGTGTGCAATCTAACTCTGTTCTGACTTCTAAATAGGATATAACACAATAAGAATTCCTTTACGGTCTATTAGGAAATACATTTGAGGGATCAAAAGGTGGGAAATGCCAGACTAAACGTGCTGATGGGTCAGTAAGTTTGACGCTTTGGAGAATGTTGTTTACTCGTGTTGCTGAATGGTTTTAGGGAGGGTGAAAAAGAATGGGCTTATCAAGAAAACATTCTTATTGTGCTACATTACTTATCAAGAATCACTGAACCAGCTGAAGTGGTGCTGAATGGAAGGGTTGAATTAAACTATTTACCTCTCTCAATACATTTGCTGTGCCAATCCAAGCAGAGCATCTAACCAAAGCGGTTTGTTAAGTCAATATCGTTGGGAAAAATCTCTAGGGGAGATGTGCATTTCTCTGTTTTATTTTGGACCAATTACAATGACTGATGACGATCGAACATAGGGCAAGGATTTCCACAGAGCTAAAGAAGCACTTAAGGCCGTGCCAAGGTGAGAAAGAAACGTATAGACGACGGCTCTAACAGACAGCATCAAGATTCACAGGGGCCACCTGCTTAGTTCAACATGAAATAGATTTTCAGGGTATCTGGGGGTTGAGTGGTGTTATTTAACTTTTGATCAATATAAATTTCAAAGAACTGAACCTTTACTCTGACTTTTAAAAGGCTACCAAAGGAGACGCTCTCAGTTTAAAAATGTAATTGCTCAGAGACATTCAAGCAACCAAGTGCACCTGCTTTGTAATTGAAAAGCACTCGCTATGTCACTTTTACTTTTGTGTGCCTTTGCAAAGCTGAACAGATGTATTCGCCTAGTATTCACTACAATTTAACATGATGTCAGCTAGATGAAAATCTGAGTTAAAGCTGAGTACATGGGTCAATCTGTACTATAAGCTTTTAGCATAAGTGAGGGTACAGCAAATTTTACCTATACACATAGGATAGTGTATGTACAGGATTATTTTGGGTTAGTGTCTCACACGTGCCCTTCACGTTTTGAAATTTTACATTGTTGTCGTGGTCAGTTTTTCAGCTTGGTATGATTAACAGCATCAATATCTTTATGTGGTTTTTGCCTGACAAGAATTCATGTTACTGGTCCACAGTGAGCAATAGTCATGATATTGATGTATTGATACTAATAAATTACTGTATTTGGCAGCAACATGTATGTGATTTTGTGATTTTTGGCATGCAGGTTTTTAATGTTGCACTTTTGCATGAATTAACTACAAAATCAATGTGGTGAGTGCCACTGAATTGATTCATGAGAACAAACATGATGCATGTATTATATAGACCCTACTGTATATTAATAGAACATTAATTGTGACAAAATGAGCAGTATATAGTACAGTGTATAACCTGTGACATGTACTCTGACAACACATCACATTCAAGAAACTCTATGTAACACAACAGCAGTAGTATTTCAAAATACTCCCTACTTTTCTGGGTCATGTGGTGTATAACATGCATATTCATATATGTTCCACATATCACATATTTGATTTTTTTGAATAATGAAAATGTGGCACTAATGGGGGTGAAGCCCTACATTTCTTTCACATCCCCCAATCTTCACGTGGCAGAGAGGGGGTCTCTCTGTAAATGTCACAGCATTTCCAGGCCGGTGCCCTTTACTAAATCTAAAACAACAAGTGTTGATATGCACTGACCTGGTGTCCCTTACGGACAAAACACTATATACTATAGTACAAGGCTGTGATATTATAGCCTGGCGGAAAAAAATGGTGTCAAGCCCTGTTGGCCTCTATGGCATTCTCCATCATGCAAATGGTTCTAAACATTTTGTGCTGTTTATTTTATTGTGTCCCAAAGAGAACCCAATATTTAATATGTAAGCTTGGCAGTCACCCTTTTTATATTTTTATCTTAAGTTATTCTTATTGTCTCATTCCCTTGTTTTGATTCATTTGTGTCAGTATTTCTTTTCTCACTTTCTCCCTTTGGAGAACTCCTTTCCTTCATTCTCCCATCCTTATTGTATTTTTGTGTCTCTTGTTCTTAGTCATCCCCTCTTCCCCTCTCTCATTTATAGGAATGTTGTTCTCTCACTGGCTTGTTACCTTGTTTGCAGTCTGAAACCCCTGGCTATTCATGTCAGCAGGATTATGTGGCATGTCCATGTGTTGTGCTGTCCCATAGGGGGTTCCCTTGCCAGCCAGTGAATTAATGAGACCCCAGTGTGTGAGCATTGTGTTTGTGTGCTTGTAGGAGGGGCCATAGAGTGTTGTTTGTGGGTGTTCAGCATGAATGAGGAAAGTGTTAATGTGTGTGTGTGTGTGTGTGTATGTGTGTGTGTGTGTGTGTGTGTGTGTGTGTGTGTGTGTGTGTGTGTGTGTGTGTGTGTGTGTGTTAACAGGAGAAAAAAAAGTACAGAGGCAGAGCTTGTGTTATTATGTTAGATGCCAGTGGATGCAACCGCGATAAGGACACCATATATGATTAATGTGTGAGGAAATGCAAATTCTGCATTATTATGAAGGCTCTGAAGCAAAAAAAATTAATGGATTAACAGGTGCACTGACATTAGTCATTAGTGTGACCTACTTATGGCATCTAGTATACTGTATGGTTACCTGAGCTGTATTTTAGCTGGGAGCTGGGGTGTCATGTATACTGTGTTAAAACTGTCATTTGATTAATCAACTAGTATCACATTTTAGTCTGAAAGCCTTTCATAATCCCTGTGATTATTTTTAGTTAATTTATGGATAACAAATCCTAAACGTGACAGTATATTTTACTTTCTCAAATGGGAGGATTTACTGCTTGTTTTGCACTGTAGAAAACAACCAGTTTGAACACATCACCCTGGACTCTGATAAATCCAATATTTTTAAAACAGTTTTCTGACATTTCATCATCTAAATGATTAGTTTATCTAAAAAAGTGTTGGGCAAGTTACTTGATAATTCTATTATATTCAGTTACTGATTATGCATTACTCATCATAAAAGTAATATTATATTACTGCTAGCATATTACTTTACTCATTATTCATCAGTACGTGTATATTGCCCGTTCACACTGGATCAGTTCGCTGTCGAGTGTGAGGCGGCCGGGCTGAGAATAAGCACCTCCATATCCGAGTCCATGGTCCTCAGCAGGAAAAGGGTGGAGTTCACTCTCCGGGTCAGGGATGAGATCCTGCCTCAAGTGGAGGAGTTCAAGTACCTTGAGGTCTTTCCCTCGAGGGAAAGATGGAGCAGGAGATCGACAGGCGGATCGGTGGGGCATCTGCAGTAATGCGGGCTCTGCACAGATCCGTCGTGGTGAAGAGAGAGCTGAGCCGAAAGGCAAAGCTCTCGGTTTACCAGTCGATCTTCATTGCTATGGTCAAGAGTTTTGGTTAGTGACTGAAAGAACAAGATCGCACGTACAAGCAGCCGTATTTAGTTTCCTCCTTAGGGTGGTTGGGCTCTCCCTTAGAGATAGGGTGAGAAGCCAGATGAGGTGGCTCGGGAATCTAGTTAGGCTGCCTCCCGGACGCCTCTCTGGTGAGGTGTTCAGGGCACGTCCCACCGGTAGGAGCCCCCGAGGAAGACCCAGGAAACACTGGAGAGACTATGTCTCTCAGCTGGCCTGGGAACGCCTCAGGATTCCCCGGGAAGAGCTAGACGAAGTGGCTGGGGTTTCTCAGCCATCAGCACTGTCAAAGTTGCCTTTAAACAGCTCAAAATCCTCCATGCCCGTACGTTGCAAGCAGGCAGGAGACACTGACCATCCAACAGTGACTGCACTCAACACTCCACAAGTCCCAACCTCAGTGGTACGATTCACACACCCTCCAACTTTGAACAAAACTAACAAGGTGACGAGGTGGTCGGTGTACCTGTGCCTAATGATAGCAAGATAGCTTCAACCTTCGAGTTCACCGGCCTAACTTGACCTTGGCCAACAACCTTGCCTAAGTAAGTCATGGTAGCCTGACCAAACTCACACTTGGCAAGATTGAGTGTAAGGTTGGCATCACGCATGTGATCAGCCCAAGATGACGAATAAACCACAATATCGTCTAAGAAGGCTTGGCAGCCAGGGGTCACGAAAGCAGAGATCTCCTTCGCCCGAGGAGTCAGTGGCACTTGCCAATAACCTTTAAGCAGGTCAAGCTTTGTCACATAATTGGCAGTGCCAACATTATCAACACAATCATCAACTCGGGGAAGAGTGAAACAATCTGGCTTTGTGACAGCGTTTCCGCCAAAAGACATGGGGAGCTCCACGAACAAGAGCTAGGCTCTGCAATGTCATTCTCCAACATATAATTCACCTGACTTTGTAACCGAACACGAATCAGGACGCACGCGGTATGCATGTTGTTTAACTGGGAGAGAATCTCCCACATCGATATCGTGCATCAAAACGTGGGTCCGAGTCGGCACATCAGAGAACAAAGACAAATGAGACTCAATCAACTCAACCACATCCGCACTCTGAGTCTGAGACAGATGAGGAAAACTGGTATCAAGTCCAGACAACATTGCAGAGTTTTTTTAATCTCCCATGAACAGCGGCAGCAGTCGGACCAACATCATCCTCAACCAGCTCAGACCCTCCTGGAGAGGTAAGGTTTTAACATGTTAATGTCACACAGCCTACTTCACCGCCTACGCTCTGGGGTGGCCACTATGTAGTCTCTGTCGCTCATTTTTTCTTGGACCACATAGGGCCCACTGTAATGTGCCTGAAGAGCAGAGCCAGGAATAGACAACAACACCAGAACTTTATCACCTGGACTGAAACTTCTATTCTTTGCATTCCTGTCAAACCAACCCTTCATCTTAGCCTGTGCAGCAGACATGTTCTTTTTGGCAAGCTCACAAGCACGATGAAGCTTGAAACGAAAGTCACAGACATAATCGAGCAGATTCTTCGGTGCACTATCACCCATCCACCCCGTACCGTACAGTGGGGCAAAAAAGAATTTAGTCAGCCACCAATTGTGCAAGTTCTCCCACATAAAAAGATCATGTGCTTGGGCTTTGTTTTCCGGCTGAGGGGGGTGTATGCTGGGGCCAGGAACAATGAGAGGTGATCAGACTGTCCTAGGTGTGGAAGGGGTATGGCTCTGTATGCACTCTTGATGTTAGAGTACACATGATCCAAAGTTTTATCCTCTCTTGCTGGAAATTTCACGTGCTGGTGAAATTTGGGCAAAACAGTTTTTGAGATTTGATGATTAACGTGCAGCATTCTCGAACGCAGCGATTTCCAGCTAGCTGTAATTCTAAATCGTCCGTCTTGTTTACCATGGATCTGGCGTTGGAGAGGTAGATGCTTGGCAGTGGTGGTTTGAGTGGCTGTTTCCTGAGCTTAATCAACAGGCCAGCTCTCCAGCTCTGCAGGCCAGCTTCTGCTTCCTCTCCCGACGTCGCCTCCTTCGCCTGCCGGATCCGATAACAATCCACGGAGACCCCGCTGGTCTTACTATCTCGTCCGGAATGTTGTGCACGCGATGGAAGTCGCTACAAACAGTCGTTTTCTGCTGGTAACCGATGTCTAATAAGTCCATACGGTTGTAGTTGATATTGAAGTCCGGTACAGACGAACAACTCGCAAAGATACACACAAAAAACTTGAAAAACGTGCACAGGTAGGGAGAGCTTGAAGCCGCTGCATGCTCATGCACCGCCATCTTGTGGCGCATGAGCCATGAAGCTGTCAGCTAAGTCTACTTCTTCCTGATCAGAACAGCTCTGCACCCGGCTTCTTGACATTGCACGAGTGACAGCACAAACGGGAAACACTTCTGGGTATTTCTGCTCTAAATAATCACCTCCGGGTTAACCAACACCTTGCCCCCAGCCAGATCGTTGCCCAAGATAAATACAACCCCATCAATCGGGAACTGGTGACTAACGCCCACAACTACACGCCACTTAACCAACTCGGTGTCCAGGTGAATGACATGCAAGGGCACCCCCACAAACCGCATGCCAAACCTCCGAACCAACACATCAGAGCTGACAGAGGATGCGCATGATAATGGCAACACTGCTTCCAAGATGACAGACTGTGAAGCTGCAGTGTCACACCAAATTGCAACTGGCACCTGCGGACCCCCATCCTCCAGAGACACACACCCTTTCATAGTAAAATGAGCATACATCTCAAGATCAGAGTTAGCAGGAGCAGACTGACTGGACAAAGGCTGCTGCATGGACACAGATTCCATTTTCATCAGATTTACTGCTTTAGAGGACTTGTTTTTCTTGTTCAACGCAAAACAATTACTGACGGTATGACCACTATTTCTACAGCCCCTGTCCTGTCCTTACTGCCCGACTTCCCCTCCACATCGGAGCCTGGCCGAGCGGACAGAACAGGTGGTTGAGTCACAAAAACATTATACTCAAAGGATATTACAACTGCAAAAGTGCCCCTTGAGCAAATCACTGAACCCCCCCAGCTGCCCAGGTACTTCTTCTGCAATTTTGCAAATCTACCCCATCAATGATTTTGTCCATGGGTGTGTTCATGATGCTACAGTGCCACAGAGTTTATGGAAATGAATTCTGCTGATACCTTTTTTCTGCAGGTACCAGCAGAAAAAAACCTAATTTGTAAAATCATCCAAAATCCATCTGGATAATCATTCAAAACAAGCTGGTGTGAGTTCAATGATAATGAGTTTTTAATCATTCTGCGGCAGAATGAAAAATGTTACAGTTTACACAATCCTGGTGGGATAACACTTCCTGGCAACAATTCATATTCAGCTTGGCATTTGTCCATTTTCTACTCAAATGTGATTGAGGACTCAACGTGTCCGAGGGTCTAATGAAATGGAGCACCAAGCAACAAAATAATCTCAAATGATGAAGATGAGCAGCCATTTCATCACCAGGAGAAAAAACTGAATCTTTCATTGTCTCTTAAATTGAGAGGTGTAGATGTTAGATTATATGAGCTCTAATAATTGAAGCCTGATCCATCTGAATATTTCATCTCCTTATTTCCCCCATGGTGTTCACAGGGTTATGTAATTACTCTGCATTGTCATTTGTTTTATCAATTTGTACAGACACATTATATTATGCCTTCCCACCTAACTCTAAAATTAGAACACTGAGTAAAGCAGTCATTTAAACAGCATGCCTTTTGTGAACAATATATCAGAATTATCTGATGAACAAATTATCAAGTTTAGGGCTTTTATTTTCCCCAGATACACCAGCTAAATTATATAGTGTTATAATAATTAACTTTGATGACTCCTCTGTCAGTCCAGTTCTTTTTGCCTCAGTTACTCTTTTTCTCACCAGTTTCCACAAACCAAGCATCCTTACTAAAAGGATGACGTTCTGAAGCTAATTAGGGCCCCATTACTTATTTAAAGGTAACTTGTTTATGTGAGAGCCGAGGTATAAATTATCCAATAGAAGATGTCTTTGGGGTATTTTGTTGAACAGGGCTTTATTAACAGCAACTGGTGAGGGCAATTTAATGGCATCCCAATTATTTCTAGAGTCCCTGCTGTTGCCAGTGCCAGCTAGAAGCAGCCAGCTAGCAGCTATTTAGAGAGGCGAGGGAACTGTAGGACTTAATGACATTGTTAAAAAGATTCTCTGTGGACAGATGTCTTTTATTTGAAACAAGGGACAGTTTGGGAGTAAAATGGGAGCAACTTGAGCTAATGGAGAAAAATAAATTAGTTTCTAGAGCAACTCTACTGGCAGTAGAGTTGACTGTTCGATTATTCTAAAACGAACATTGTGTTTCTTTTTGCGCTGCAAAAAATTTGTCAGCTTTCAACTTTATACAGAGCATTAAGTGAATACTTAATATATATATATATATATATATATATATATATATATATATATATGAATGTCTATCATGACCCATGATACCACCATGACACTTATAATGAGTACAACAGAGGTGTTTGTGTGTCACAGCAGCATTACACCACATTACATGCATTATGTCAAGTAACTCTCTCAGTGTACATTATCATTCTCAATTATTCTGAATTCATCAATTTACACCTTGACATTGTGAAAAATGTAGAAAAGTGCCCTTTAAGAGAACATCACACTCAAAAGCAGACACACTGCATGTCTTCTTTAAAAACCATTGTGCAATACTCTGTGAAAAGATTTTGACTGAATAAGTGATGCATTTTGAGAATTATTACAAAAGTTAAGCAGGTAAAATGTGAATCATCATTAACTGTGGTATTAAGAGGTCAATAAGATATCATCAGACACATTTGAGCATTGTGTCTCGCTCTAATTTGCACACAAAAATGCATAATGTGTATAATACTACTCTCAAATAGCTGTAATACTGTAGCCATAGCCTCAGTGACAGCTACATTAAAACAACCTCTTGACGTTTGTCAAACTCTTGTCATTTCTTAATTAAAGATGGCTTACTACAAATTATTTTGCATCTGCTCTTACATCCGAAATGTTTCTGTGTTTGTACATACTGGAGGAAGTCTCTTATCTTTTCATCTCTGTCTCCCCTCCTCTGGAGTCACCTGGCTTTATGTTCTCTCCTACCGCCACCTGTTCTGTCAAAATTCCCTCCTTCTCTCCTATGTTTTCCATTTCATCTGAAGACTTCAGAGGTCCTCCAAGCAGCTGGTGCTGCATCTGTGCCTTGAAGCAGAATAAATTGTACACATGCAGAATAATGTAAATGATTCGGTCTTACTGAAATGTTATTCACTGATGTAAATAAAGATCTTAGCAATTGCAATATCATGTGTCTCTCTTTGGCATGTCTGATAAACAGAATGTAATGTAGCATTGTGTTTGTTAAGATGCTCCATTTTTCTCAGTACCTTCCTGCACTATATATGAAGTCTCCAATCTGTACTACTGCGTCTCTCTTTCTCAGTCTTCGTCGTCTGGACAGCCTCATCAATTTTAAATTCAATGAGTTACTGTAGGTACGATAACAAAACACATTAAACATCATGACAGCTGGAACACAAGGCCTAAGAGGTAGATTAATCAACCATGTACGTAGTAGCATTGCCAAGGTGGCACCATCCCAAGGCTGTGTGGAAATCACAGAATACAGACCATTAACCTAAAACACAAATTCATCACAGAGCAAATCTGGTGGCTATCCCAAGAAAAAACACTGACAATTAGAAATACCACAGAGAATTCTTTTAATTGGTTTCTCAACAGATTGAGTTTATACTTTGGTTGGGCCTCATGCCAATGCCATTTCTTCTGAAAGTTGCTGAGAGTGTAAGTAAGAGGAATAGCTAAAACAACACCACCAGTTGGGGTCATATGTCTTCACTATCAGTGCTAATTTCCTTCATTGGAAAAGCATCTCAACTTTTAATGTATGTGGAAAGGTGCTTAAAAACTGTACTTACAGTTTCCTTCCAGTATTTGAATGCAAAGCTTCATTTTCTACAGTTTTTCAGCTTTTAAACTTGCACTGTCTTGGCCTGCTATTAAATGGAACACTTGACTTCATTGGGTTTTGTCCTTGACAAAGTCTGCCTAATATGAGTAATGAAAAAATACACCAGTGGATACTATGTACAGCTACATATACTGTACAACATTAAGAGGTGCTCTGGTACTTTTTCTGCAGAAACGGAAAGAGCAACACAATTAACATAACTGAAATCAAAACGTATAATTACAAATGATTACAAAAGTTTGGCAGCACACATTTTGTTTTGTACTCTAAGACAGACTTTGGCTTCTTGTATCCTAATATTTGCTTTTTTTTAAAGAACCAAAAAGATATAAAGCTACAGAGGACTTCTAATCATCTAGAATACTTGTAAAAATGGTTTCTCCTCCATCATGACAAGTGCAACAATATGCACTACTTCACAGTAGTCTCCATGCACGTTGCATCCCCCTCTTAGAGAGACAGATCAGACAATCAGTAAGCACAGCAATAAGGTTCTGGTTGACTCCTGTGTAAAATAAGCGTAGTCACTGGTATTTCTGTGTAACTACTTCTGTATGAGGTATTAATGTGTCAAATGGAAGTAGAGAGGAGAAAAGCCATGATGATTGTTTTTTTTTGTTTCTCTCACAACATGGTGACTGCCAATGCAAGACCTGCAACACCCCCTGTCCATTGCTCCATTAGTGTAAATGGAAGGGAGAGAAAAGAGAAGAGAAGAGAAGAGAAGAGACAAAATGAAATAAGTGACAGAAACCTGCTGCTTCACTGGCTGTTACATCCATTGTAACCTTTTGATACTGCACTGTCAGACTAAACATAATGGCTGTCATATTAAGGACAGATCAATCAATCACAGTCTAACACCCTCTGTTGCATCCAAAACCTAAGTATAGTTGACTTGTGCCACACAGACCTGACAGATTATATGGCAGTGAGGAACAGATGAGCAGACATGGCAGAGAGGCACACATTCGCACAGTGACATCTGAGTCTCAGACGTTGTTCTCTTAATCACTAAAAGAATTTCCAACACAGACTCACGCACACTTTTAGGAGCGATGACAGACAGAGCAACTGACACGACTTTAAGGGATTGAGGGTGGATGGAAGAGAGGGGCTTGCATTACTGTTCCTTGTCAGGCTACAGGAGGAAGTACAGGAAAGACACTAAGATAGTGTGATTGAGCTGCTGTGACACTCAGGTCAATTCTGACTCTTTCCTGCTGTGGCAGCATTCTTAGTGTGAAAGGAATTCTTCAATTTGATGTGCAACTATCTGGTGCACCCGTTTGGTGTCTAGAATAGGAGCCAGAGCTGACCAGGTAATCAGTGTCCATGTGGAGGAGGCTGTGAACTGAGATGATGACAGGGAGCGCAAGTAAGTCAGGATTTGAGAGATATGGTAGACGTAACAAAACAAACAGATCTGTGCTTAGGTAAAAACGGAAAAGAAAAAAAAAACAATGAAAAATGTAAACATGTCCTCCCACACATGCACAGGCTTCAGCAACAAGATGCATCATCCCTTCAACCTTTCAGTAAACCCAGTTCAGCATTACTGATATTGTTGTGAAGCAGTTGATGCCTTTGAAGATTTTAAACTTTTAATTACACCACCCACATAAGGCCTCATTAAAGCAGTGGCTGGATGTGTGTGGTGAGTTTTGTTTCCTGTTTATTAAGAGTGCAGAAGTAGATGGCATGCAAGGTTGAAAAAACAAGTATAGTGCATCATGGAGGTTCTGTGGACAGATGCAAGAACAAAAAGAGTACTGAAAAAATACTTGACTTTACTCATGTAAATGTTTCTATTAAGAGCTCAGTCCATGCAAAACCATAAAGGCCTCTTTTAAAGTTTCCACCCTGCATTTGTCTGAGTTAATGCAAAATTCAAAATACCATTGTTTGGGTTGTTTGTGCATAAAGCAACCACATGTTCCTACCAAATTCATTCTTGTGATTTACAAAATAAATATTTGGTACGACCAACCTCTATTATCTTGAGAAGTTGCAGCTTGAACAATATCACATATTTCACAAAGAAAGGAAGATATACAGTAGAATGTAAAGTTAGAAAAGACTATATCATCCTCCCTAGAAAAATAATACATTTCTAATGCAATACAACACTTCCATTATCCAGATGCTCCAAACATTAAACTGTATTGAAGACACTAAAGCACGAAAAAAGGATTGGTATTAGTCTACATCTAAGACATAGTCCATATCTGCCTATACTATAATAGCTTACGTCCATGTCAGGAGCAAGTGCAGTCATCACATGAGACCTAATCACTTTAGCTTGATGCAGCAAGCAACGATCCACCATTTATTCATGCTCAACTCAGTTATGATGGCTATCGAATGAAGTGGCCATATGTGTGGGTCAGCTCTTTATGAATTCCTCATGGTGACGGAGCCTGGTAGGGGAGGATTTATCCATGAAAACAGATGGGCAGGAAAAGAAGGAGGGAGCTATCAAGCTGAGAAAACCCTGCTGGGCGTCTCCTTATGTTAGAATGAATTACAGACGTCTGGCAATGCTTAATGTCACAATGCAGCACATTATCCCTGATTGATCATTTTTATATTGACTAGACTGAATTAAATATAAGTGCATAGACAAAGTAAGATTAATGAAGACACATGGTGAAGAGGTGCTAGAACCTGAGTCTACAGGAAACTGTAGTTTATATCTCCATACTGTTTAGACATCCAACTCCCTTCTACAAGAAATAGAGGATCTAGGATAATAGAAACTATAAAACAATGATGCTTTTGTCTTCATTCATTGACTGCTTGGAATTTTCCAGTACTTTTTACTATGAAAAGTCCTATGAGCTGTGCAAAAGAGAGTAATTTTGTACTTGAACAAAATCAACAATGCGCATAAGAATATCCACTGTCTAATTTTCACATTTTCATTTTTTCTGTAGTATTACAGATGTCTACTCATAACCATTAAGCCATAAAGCTAAGTAGAAATATAATAGCCAATCAGAAGTTAATGAGCACAGCAGACTGAGATGATTTCACTGGTAATTATGAGCCTTGTTTTATTGATTCTTTTTATTGTTTTGTCACTTAGGTATTTGTCATTACGGTATTCACTCTTTCAAAAGACACCTTCTTCCCAGGAATAGATATGCCAGTCTGGGCCTTGATTGAGTCTTTTTGAAAGTGCAAATTGGTCAAAAAATATGTGACCCATTATAACCTATTCTTCCAACCCTTTAACCACACCCACAATGTGTCCCTTATTTTAGTACATACTGTACATTCTCCAACAAATCCTCCAAATATGTTGTTTGACCATACACTCCAGAATGATCCATATTCTAACCTTGTGTTTATCAACAGTAATCGGTAGGACAGCACCAGTACAGCCCTGAAAAGAGGTAAGGATACTGGCATCACTAAGCTAGAATCATTCAGTCACTGTTGGTTGCATGATAGTCGTCAGTGTGCCAGACTTATCTGTTCAAAGTGAACGGCTGTCCACTCCTCTGGGGATAAACAAGAAGGAAATGCTGTTCTGGCATTTTCAGTGCAGACTTGGATAATTTAATAACATGTTTGTGAATTATGAGTATATATGTTGCAGTTTTCTATAACATTATGCAGAGAATATAAATCACCACAAATTTTTGACTATAAATATCAATTACTAAAACTGAATTTGTCTAGTGTGGGCATGCATGCATGCAAAAAATTGACTTTTGTGTATCCTGTTAGTCATTAATACACAGATTGCTTTCTCACCCGTAAAATGGCAAACCTTGTAATGCAAGCCAAAAATCAAACAAAATGTGTTATTATGTTGTTCATACTCTGTATTATGTTTCATTTATCATATTTTGTATTGCAGACAGAGCATGTGTACAGTATGCGTAGAAACCCCATACATTGTTGCTGTCTGGTTGCCTTCACTTTATGTCACTGAAAATGAAATTCATTTATTCAATAATAACCCACTTTAGCAAGCTGTTCCCCTACTGCCAGCACAACCTGCTTCCCTCAGCTTTAATGGCAGAATAATCATGAATGGTAGATGGGTACCTAATAGGAGAAACTGCCTTTCGCAAGGCCCAAGAGATAGAAAAAAAGCTGTGAAAAAGGGAAGGATAAGAAACAAGAGCAGGAGATCATATCTCCTGTCTACTTTATGCCGATCTACTGACAAATACTAGATAGCATTGAAAAATGCTTTCACCTCTGAGATCAGAGCTGCAATTATTTTCAAAATGTAGTGTCAACTTCACTTCAGTTTCTCCTTGCTGTCTTTTTGGCAGAATAAGACAAGCTCCTGTACTGTGCAGTGTCTAGTATTTTATTTCTCTCTTTCTATTTTTCTGTACTTTGTTTTTATTATTAGTGTGGGGGTTGGGGGTTAATTGTATGTTTTAATGTTTCTGTTTTATGTAAAGCACATTTAGTTGCCATTGTGTATGAAATGCGCTATATAAATAAAACTGCCTTGCCTTGCCTTGATGAAGTAGAAGTAGTAATATGGTGCTAAGGACAGACAGTATCAATACTTATAAAAACCACATCACCTACCCCTACCCAAAGGAGCTGATCATAATTATCAGGACAAAATTTCTTATTGGCCATATAATCAAAATATGTACTTAACTTTAATCTATCATCAAAAATGTTTGCTCCACAGGGTAAAAGTGGTAACATAGAGAAATGTTATAATTATGACATTGTTAGAGAATATCATCCTAATTTTAAATATCATATGTTATGTCTGAACAAATACAATTCTAACGTTTGTACACCCATAAGAAGTAAGCAATTCAAATATAGGAACAATTATACGAGTACAGTATATAAAGCACAATTACAAAAACTTTATCATGATTTCCTGGCACTAGTTTGAAACAGGTTCTTCTTGCAATAATCATTCCTCCTTTTGGAAGTGCTCTCTTAATGGTCAGTATAAACAGGACAAGAAAAACCTGCCTCATTGTTCATTTTGGCACCTGGCTATTAAGACAGACTTGAGAAAATGTGAACCTAACCTTTAAATTGATTTTTTAATGGACAGTATTAGCAGGAGGATTGATTATAGCAAGAAAAACCTCTTTCAGTATTAATGTATACACCTGACTTTTGATTTAAGAAAATCTTAATAAATAGTGAACCTATCCTTTGAAGGTATATGCATGATTTGTTGGTTGGTGTTTGTAAACATTGCATTCAAAGTTGGACCCCCTTCCTAGCTAGACCAGAGCAACATTTTGTGCAAAGCCACAAAATGAACCTTACTTCTGATTTTTATAGCTACCTGCAGGCAGAGATGCTAAAGAGACTGAGCTGTGCACAGCAGTTCACAGTTTAGCCCAATTCACACACAGGCTAGGGACCCCTGAGACTTTTTAACTGAGGAGTGACTCAGGATGAGAGTACAAGATTAATCACGGTTTAGAATAAAAGCAAAAGAGTCGATACCTTTTCTTTCACTGCAGGCCAATCAGAGGGGCAGGAGGCAGGAAAGTGACACACACACACACACACACACACACACACACACACACACGCGCACACATGCTGCAATACCCTGTCGTCTGTAATCTAATCTCAACCATGGCATGCTAATACATCACAATTACCTACTCAGTCTGGATGGTGCCATTAGAACATTGTCTCCATTACCACAGAGACTCTGCGTGCATGTGTGTTCATGTGGGAGTGCATGCCCTCACAAGTATGGATGTCTGTTTGAGGACCGCGGCGCTCTCAATCTCTCTGCAGACTATTTCATATTCAATTATATTTTCCTTACATCACTAGGATTGCTGTGTGTATGCTAAGTCAATAATGGCCTAGATCACTTGTCTGGGGTGCAGAGAGGTATTAGTGGCATTTAGGTTGTTAGCACCTTCATTAAGGGAAGACTGGAATAAGCATCTGAAAGACAGAGGGAGAGGCACATAGAGAGATGGAGAGAAAACAGGAACAGGAAAGGAAACAGGAGAGAAAAGCACAGGTTTGTAGTGCTGAGATTTCCTCCTCTGAAAATGTGTACAAGCAGATTTTTGGCATTATACAGTTTGGATATACTAACTCACCCTGAGGAGGTCCACTTAGACCCTCATTATACTTGCAAAATATTATTCAGCTGTGTTATTTTGCAACCGTGGAACTACACTGTATAAAACTATGTAAGGAACAATTTGTTTTAGGAGACTGTACCAATATAGAGGTGATACTTCATGATTGTATTCACCCTATTTTTTTTGGATCAGGACTACATGAACTGTTATGCACAGGCATAATAATAATCATAATAATATGTTTACATTTGCCCTTTAAAAAGGCACATTTAAGAATTCCTCCCTCCAGAGCTCAACAGACTTGGAGAATCAGTGTCAAGGAGGATTGAATGTGATCTGGAGGAGTCCAACCCATTATTGACACATGTTTTCCTGTTTTTCCTTTTATTTATAACCTAGTATCTCCTTCTTTTCAATAGATCTGTGTCACATACACGTCTTGATGTGTTTTTTGCATGAAAGGGACATCAG
The DNA here is from genome assembly GCF_027409825.1 of Scomber japonicus. Taxonomy (NCBI): domain Eukaryota; kingdom Metazoa; phylum Chordata; class Actinopteri; order Scombriformes; family Scombridae; genus Scomber; species Scomber japonicus. Next base: position 12,757,691 of record NC_070590.1, on the reverse strand, counting down.
TAAAGTTGGCAAAGAAAATTAGAATATCAATTGTTTTTTTGTTTTTTTTTACAGCACATCTTGTGCTGATATAAACTTCAGCTGTCCATTTAACAATGTACCAACTCATCCTTTCCTAAAAATACAACCTTCCTTAACATTAGTATTATTTAAATATTTATTTTGACCTATTTTCTAAATTAAGCCACCCATCCATAGGGAGGACTTACCAGGGCAGGACAGCTCTGATGCGGGAATTGTCGGCCATCGGCCATCACTGCAAAACTTTCCTGCTTAATTAGCAAAAAAGAAGCGACAGAAGGCGGCACACACACATACACTTGCGCATGCACTGTTGAGATAAATTCTCTGCAGTCGTAAACCTCAGGTAGCCTCTCAGAGAAGAGCAGCAAGGAGTGACACGCCAAGTCAGGAGAATTAGCACCACCACAAAGAACATCATTAGTTTTGACACTTCATTAAGTAGAGTAAAAAAAGAGGAGGGAGAAAGAGTGTCACTCAGTGTGCATACAGTGTAGATGACAACAACTCAGCTGACGAATGAAGTATTCCACCTGCTGTTACCTCAATCCATGATTCACAAGGACACTTGTATATTGTCACACCATGTTTCACATGGTGTGTGTTATGGATTCTCCCTAAAGGCAAAATCCATAACACTATATGGCGTCTCCTGCCAGTATGCTGGCACCCCACTAACTCCATCATCAGTTGACAAAATTTCTCAAGTCACAGCAGAAAAGGATTGCAAAGTAAGTTTTCGGTACAAAAAGATTACTTGATTCCATCAACACAGAAGAATATATTGAAATTTAGATGATTGTCAAAAGATCCACTTGAGTAAATCAGGGATTACAATTTTACCTCGCAAGAGTGAAAACACTTTGAACATAAAACTATGAAGATGATAGGATGGCCATATTCATCCCATGATAAAGCATTTCTAATCATCCTCAATTACATCACCACTTTTGACGGAGAGGTCAGAAGCTGAGTTAAAAAGTGTGCAATCCAAATAGAGCTGCAACCATTAGCTGATTAATCAATTAGTTGCCTACTGGTTTACATATTACTCAAAGAACAATACATTTTATGTTTCAATTGGTAGAAAATTTTCTCTGTGGTTCCACAAGGTGCTATCCTTGGGCCATTGCTTTTTAATTTATGTATGCTCCTGCTTGGTATCATTATAAAGAACTGTAATAAATATAACCATGCCATATACTGATGACACACAGCTGTACATTTCACTTTTCTATGGTAATATCAATCCTGTTAACAAACTAGTAAACAGTATTGATGACATTTATTACTGGATGCCCAGAAACCTAAAAAAAAAAATCAAAATATAGACATTGGTATTAAAATTCAGAGAAGGAAATTTGCTCACACTTGGAATTGAACTTGGTCTCTGAAATGCAGTGAGCAAGTTCAATTATTATTATTATTTTTGATACTGATTTCAATTTTTAAAACCCTATTACCACCAGAACAGCATTTTATCTATTAAAATGTACAGAGCATTCATATCTCTAACTAACTCTGATAAACTGGTTCATACATTCATCTCAAGCAGGTTAGACTACTGTAACCCTCTATTTCTACAATTACTTAAACAGTCACACTCTGGTACTAAAATCACTTCATTGGCTCCCGATACAACAGAAAATCACCTTCAAAATCCTATTAATCGTCTATAAAGCAGTTTGTTTGGTTCCTCAGTACATTTCTGAATTGCTCAATGATCATAACCCAAGGCCTCTCAGGTCATCAAACAGAGTTATTTTAGCTGTACCCATAGTAAGATACGGTGAGTGCGCCTTCAGTTACTGTGATCCTGCTCTCTGGAACTAGCTGCCTGCTGATCAGAAGTCAATCACAACTGTGTCCACATTCAATAGCAAACTTAAAACTGTCCTATTCTCCCAGGCTTATAGTTAATTGCTGTGTGTCTCTGTGTGTTGGTAGGACTTCTGTCTTGTACAACTGTTTGCATGTGCAGTGATAGGGCACAGGCTATTTGACTGTGTTATGTTGATTTTTTGATGTTTTTAATTGCTGTGGTATGTTTAATGTGTGTTTCTTGCTTCCTATATTTATATTCCTTATATTACCATCTCATGTTTATGCCTCTATTTTTATATTTTGTTTTTAAATGTAAAGTACATTGAATGTACTTGTAATGAAATGGTAAATGGACTGTACCTATAAAGCGCTTTTCTAGTCCTTCGACCCCTCAAAGTGCTTTTACACTACAAGTCACATTCACCCATTCACACACACATTTATACATTGATGGCAGGAGCTGTCCACAGGGTGCCAACCAGCTCATCAGGAGGAAGCTAACATTCACACACACATTCACACTCTTTTGACACAGCCATCAGCAGCAATTTGGGGTTCAGTATCTTGCCGAAGGACACTTCACCATGCAGACTGGAGGAGCCGGGAATTGAACTGCTGATCTTCCAATCAGTGGACGGCCTGCTCTACCTCCAGAGCCACAGCTGCTCTGCTATATAAAAAAAACCCCATTGCCATTGTTAATACCAGACCTCTCATCTCTGCAACGAACTGTTAGACAAGCCTTTCTTTTCTCTTGGACTAAATTCATCACAGCTCTGCTTTTGTTCTTATGGGTATTCCAACACATACCTAGCACTTTTTAGCACCTCTCTGGCATGGAGAAAATCCAACCCACATTTAAAATAGGATTCCACAGCCAACGCGCTGCATGGAGTTGAGTCTAGTCATATTTAATTTCAGTCTTGCCCACAAGATCTGACTCAGTTTTGTCCCATCTAAAAGGACCCCTGTCCTCACCAACTGCCTGACTGACAATGCAACAGAAAAAAACTTGTCACCAAACACCCACTTGCCAGTCTCCCTATTCCCTTTTTTTAACTCTATATATACATAATAGTCTTTTCTAGCTTGCCTGGAAACACTTTGCCATGGAGACCATATGAAAAGCTATTGTGCATACAGTACAAGCCAGTCTCCAAACCTTGCAGTCGTATTGTATGTTATTCATGTAACTGCATAATATACCCATTAATATTCCCCCAAAATGTGCATTCCTCTGTTGAGAATAACAGATAAAACAGTATGAAGTACATCTTCTGATAAAGCTGTGAAAAAGAAAAAGAGAGATTGAAGATATTATCCTACAAAATAGAATCCACTTCATTTAGCATTAAATATCAGCATTAGTACAAAAGAGGAGAACAAAAGAGAAGGGCAAAAAGATTAGAGAAACTAATCAGGTGAGGACACTATTAAGTGATTACCCGATAACTCGGTATAATACAGTTTGATTACAGAGCTCTCATTGCTCTACTGGACCATGTAAAGGGGGATATTTTACACATCCAAATTAATCTATGGTGAAGAGATTTTTATTTGACAGATTTTATGTCCTATGTTATCACAGATATTATCATAAATGTGTATGTCTAACCTTGGGCTTTTCAATATAATTTATACTTGTTCATTTCAATGGTAGGTTTATTGATCCTTTATTATAATGTAAACATAAAAATAATAATGATAATTATTGATTGGTAACATCAGTATGAAACAAGATGTTAACCTTACCATGACCGTGCCTCAGCATAACCTTACCATGCCTCACCATAAAGTATGTCTTTACTTATTTTTGTCTTGTGTGTTTTGTCCTTTTGTGTCCTGTCCTCTCCCTCACTCCCTCTCTCTTTCGCCTCACCATGGCTTGTCTCGACGTATCTTGTCTTACCTAGTTATGTCTTTTCCTTTCTTTGGCTTCATTTGATTGTACAGCTCCTTCCCTGCAGCCTCTGAACATCAGTTTAAATTTAACTGTATCTGGAAAATGGCATGACTAAAAGCAACTTATTATCATAGTCGGAGAGGAATGTTATTGTAACCCTAATGTCTTGACTAAGTTACAGGAATGACACTTCTCTTGTATCAAAAACTATCAGAGGAAAATATCAAGTGATGAGATTGTTGACTTAAGGGTGCAAAGTGGGAACAAAGGCCATGTCTCATAGGTCTGTATAATGTCGGTCTCCTTTCATAAATATTTATTTAAAGCCTTAGGTTGTCATGAGCTGTGATTGGTTATTCTGCCAAGCAGTTGTCACACCAAACATGCTGATGCATTAAGTAGATCAGGAAACATTTGCATACTGGTTTACATATAATTGAACCTGACGCATAGTCCTGCATTTCTGAGCTCCAAACAGTTCCTGAGGCTTGTCGGTCTTGCTGGCTGTCTTATGTACAGTATGTATTTTGTTTTACTACATTTAAAGTTTGAATTCAAATGGATATATTGTTGACTGGTATAAAAATAATTCTTCATGTCTGTGTGATCTTTTGGATCCAGGTGTTTAAAGGATGACTTCACAATTGTTCATATCTGTCATGAAATAATAGTAAGACGCAAGGGCGTAGAAATGAATTTAACACTGGGGGGGACACATATTGGAAACCTGAGAAATATGTAAATTAACTACACTGCAAAACATTCACAAATATAGTTTAGTCTAGTAAAAAGATACATTTGTAAAGGTAAAGGAAAACACATTTTGAATGGCAGTAATGAACTGATAAATATCAAATATCAATTATTTAATTGCAGGCCTAATCATCCAGTTTTGTAGATTAATAAATAACATGGGGAGAATATTGATACAAATTTGAATTCAAGTTTTCTGAATACATTTTCTTTTCCTAGTTGTATCTTATGCCTCAATGAACAGACACAGATACAGGCCAAGGTTAAGGTGAAAGACAAAAACCGCATCAAAAATTTGAACATATAAACCAACTTTGTTTTTACTCTTGAGTGTGAAATCCTTCCATATTTCCACTAACTAACATTTCCACCAACTGGCTGATATGACTCTGTCCTCTGTCCCCTGACTTCAGTGTCCCTCAGCTGTCTGTCCCTGCTCTGAACACCCTAAAAGGAAAACAGTCACAATGTCACACAATGCGACGAGACTGCAGTTACTACAAGCAAGCAATTCCATGTTTCCCCTTTTTTTGTGAAATCAATTTAAAAGTGATCGGCAACGTCGTCATTGATGATGAAAAATCAGAATATTTTCTTTTTAGGGGGTTCAGAGAGTAAGATGCCTTAATGAACATTGACACATTTTTCTTCTGGAATCATTACCTCTGTTCATACCGACCATTAAGAGATCCTGTTATAATGCACATTGAATGGAAGTGATGGGGAACAAAATCCACAATACTAATATTTAAAATTTTAACTGATGCTAATATGAGGCTTCAGCCATCCAAATAAGTCAAGTCAATATCTTCCAAAGTTAGTCTTTTTGTTGCCAAATTCACTCGTTTTGGTACTGTCCTACCATTGAAGCTGAACAGGAAAACACTGTCTGTCGAGACACAAGAAAGTTTTTACTGTACTAAAAATATTGTAACTGCAGAAGATATCATGTAATGGTCAGTATTAACAGGAGGAATAATTACAGCAAACAAAACCAGTTTCAGTGTTCATAGGCTCCTGACTATTGCTTTAAGACAGGAGAAAAATTGTGAATCTATCATTTAAGTCATTTGTCAAGCCAAACATTTGCTGCTTCCCTCTGCTTTATATAATTGTGCAATGAATTGCTTGGCTTTGGGGGCTGTGATTTTGTGTGAATGTTTCCCTCTTTGCTAATAGCCTAACATAAATGATTAATGATAACCATTCATGACTGAATGATAAATGATTAATTGAAGAAATAATGAGGACATGAACTGATAAAGAAAAAATCATTAGTTTGAGGGCTAATGTCAAGGCATCTTAATTTAACCTTATACTTACTGCAAAAAAGACTAGATTTGTGTCCACTGTAAAACATGATCAAATTTTGACAAGCTAATATCCAATACTTCTTTTTGTGATACAAAAAGCTCTCAGGAGGTTATCCAGCAGAAAAATCCCTGCAGTTTCTTGTCTGCTAACAAAATGACATCAAATGAATTTGCTTTCAGGCCAGTCGGTCTATTGGACAGAGTTTGAATGACAGAGTCATAGGGACCAAGGATCTGTATTTGAGTCTCAAAATGTGATACAATGGTTAGTAACTGAATTTTTATAACTCAACCAAAGCCAGAATCATGCACGGACATCATTTCTTCCTCCATATCCCCAATCCAAGCTGTAAAAACTGAATTTAATGCTTTTCATATCAAGTTATTTCTCCAACCAAGTCTTTCACTTTCCTTTTGGAGTTCTATCTCTCTCTGCTCTCCTTTCTTTAGGTTTTCCACCTTTGGGGTTTTTGTGTTAAAAATGGTGTTGAAAGCTTGAGGGCTGAAAGGTGAATGGATGCCACTCTTGGTAAATTGTCCGTGAAGGACAGTCTGAGAGCAAGAGATGGATGGAGGAAAAGAGAGAACATGAGAGATTGGGTGAGAGTAAGCACTAAAGAGAGGACAGAAGAAAGGGTGAGGACAAAGACAGAAAGGTACAATAGGACAATGAGAAACAGGTACTAAAGGAGAGTAGTACAAAGAACAGAAAAAGTGAAGGAAAACAAAGAAGAGAGAAGCAGGGAGAGAACAAGTTACTAAAAGAAAACAGAGGGTGAGATGAGAATGAAGAGGAGTAGACAAAGAAGAAAGAAAGATGCAGCTGCCAGTCACTTTTCCCCTTTTTCAAACTTGGGTTCTTGCTGCCTTCAAGGCCTAGACATAAAACGATGTGAATCAGGAGGAACACAGGGAATCGAGAGCTCCAGGGACACAGAAGAGTAATGGGAAATTGCAGAATGAAACTCTCTGACTCAGAAAGTTTGAACCTGAACCTGTCTTATTCTGAAAACCTGAAAAATACAACTCTGGAAAACTGAAACACAGAAAAAAAACACTGAAATATTCACAAACCTTGGTTTGCTCACAGCATTAAATACGTATGAGATGAATGCATTTGGGCATTCTGTCCTGAAATACTATACTAAACACAGAAAATCTCTTAGGATTTGATATTGTTTCCTCTGTTAGTGGATATGCACTTCACCTATGGTTCCCTTATGCGTTATATCATTGTATCATTTTGGCTGTCATTCTTTTATAGAAAGCATTTACTGATATTAATTGCTAAAATTAAAAATCAATAAAGTATATCTATCTATCTATCTATCTATCTATCTATCTATCTATCTATCTATCGATCTATCAATCCAACGTTTAACACAGTTTTGTAGGTGAGGGTTTTAAGCAAATCATCACTGACTGTATCACTTATAATAAAGACTGACTTTTACTTATCTGCATTTATTCTAGCTTAGTTGTTTTTATGTAGCCATTATTGAATTTTGCATGTTAAGTTAAAGACTTCTCAGAACAGGCTAAATCCTTTTTTAAAGCATTTTGCTTGCTGTGCGCTCTGATCCTAATTCCCACGACACGTTTATCAAAAAGATTAAATGTAGCATATAACTGGTTGTGTCACTGAGATGAGGTGAAACTTATGGTATTAGAATCCTCTGTATGAATGTACCTTTAAGTTAAATGACAGGCTGGGTCAAATAAAATTACATTAATAACTTGAGAATTATTGAGAAAAAGAACATTATTATATAACATTACCCCTCCCTGAGCTACTACCTTATCGTGGTGAAGGGGTTTGTGTGTCCCAATGACCCCAGGAGCTCAGTTGTCAGGGGCTTTTATGCCCCTGGTAGGGTCTCCCATGGCAAACAGGTCCGGGGGGAGGGGCCAGACAAAGGGTAGTTCAAAAAGACCCCTTATGATGAGCAACATAGATGGTTTTCCTTGTCCCTTGCCCAGACGTGGGCCACCGGGGCCCACCCCTGGAGCCAGGCCTGGGAGTGGGGCTCAGTGGCGAGCGCCTAGTGGCTGGGCCTTCTCCCATGGGGCCCGGCCGGGCACAGCCCGAAAAGGGGGCATGGGACCCCCCTGCCACAGACCCACCACCAGTGGGGGGGGCCAAAGGGGTCGGATGCGCAGTGAGCTGGGCGGCAGCCGAAGGTGAGGACCTTGGCGGTCCGACCCTCGGCTGCAGAAGCTAGCTCTAGGGACGTGGAACGTCACCTCTCTGGTGGGGAAGGAGCCTGAGCTGGTGCACGAGGTTGAGAAGTTCTGGCTAGATATAGTCAGCCTCACCTCGACGCACAGCAAGGGCTCTGGAACCAATCTTCTCGAGAGGGGTTGGACTCTCTTCAATACTTATTGCCCCCCGGCTTGGTGCCTGTACGTTCGAGTTCAACCCGGTAGACGAGAGGGTAGCCTCCCTCCTCCTTCAGGTGGGGGGACGGATCCTGACTGTTGTCTGTGCCTATGGTCCAAACAGCAGTTCAGGGTATCCACCCTTCCTGGATTCCTTGGAGGGGGTGCTGGAAAGTACTCCCTCTGGGGATTCCCTCGCTGCCCCCCCGATCTGAACCCAAGTGGTGTTCAGCTATTGGACTTCTGTGCTCGTCACAGGTTGTCCATAACAAACACCATGTTCAAGCATAAGGGTGTCCATATGTGCACTTGGCACCAGGGCACCTTAGGCCGCAGTTCGATGATTGACTTTGTAGTCAAGTCGTCTGACTTGTGGCCGCATGTCTTGGACACTCGGGCAAAGAGATGGGAGGAGCTGTCAACTGATCACCACCTGGTGGTGAGTTGGCTCCGATGGTGGGAGAGGATGCCGGTCAGACCAAGCAGACCCAAACGCATTGTGAGGGTCTGCTGGGAACATCTGGCAGAGTCTCCTGTCAGAGAGAGCTTCAACTCCCACCTCCGGGAGAGCTTTGACCGTGTGCTGGGGGAGGCGGGGGACATTGAGTACGAGTGGGCCATGTTATGTGCCTCCATTGTCAAGGCAGCCGACCGGTGCTGTGGCCATGAGGTGGCCAGTGCCTGTCGTGGTGGCAATACCCGGTGAGGGATGCCGTCAAGCTGAAGAAGGAGTCCTATAGGGCCTTTTTGGCCTGTGGGACTCCGGAGGCAGCGGGCAGGTACCGGCAGGCCAAGCGGAGTGCAGCTGCACCGGTCACTGAGGCAAAAACCCGGACATGGGAGGAGTTCGGTGAAGCCATGGAAAACGACTTCCTGACGGCTTCAAAGAGATTCTGGATCACCATCCGGCGTCTCAGGAGGGGGAAGCAGTGCATCGTCAACACTGTATATGGTGGAGATGGTGCACTGCTGACCTCGACTCAGGACGTTGTGGATCAGTGGAAGGAATACTTCGAAGACCTGGGGACTTGGTTGTGGGCTCTCCTATCTCTGGGGCTGAGGTCGCCGAGGTGGTCAAAAAGCTCCTTGGTGGCAGGGCCCCAGATAAAGCGGAAGAAGACGGTGACGGTATATAAAATTAATTATTTTTTAATTAATACCAGGAGTAAAAAGTAGTGTCTAACAGACCTGTATGATTGTAAGATTCAAGTGTGCTATACCTCAAGCATCAACATCACTAAAGGGTGACATTTAGGATGGTCAGTGTTTTGCTGTTCTTTTAAGTCCAACTGAAACTGTCTTTTTGCAATGAAAAATGATTCCAAAGTAATTTCAATTATTTTGTCATTAAAAGGAAGAGAAAAAAGCATCTTTGAAGACATATCTAATACTTTCCTTTTCCTTACAGCCTCAGGAGAGGCATATCAGTGTACATGATTGAAAGCAGATCTGGCTGGTTGAGCTCAGTAGGGGAACAGAAAGACATAGTAAACAAAACAGTGCTGGAAACTTTTATTTTACAAGCCCACTGAACCATCTGAACTGACTGAAATGACGATGTCTGTTTGATGTGCTACAGCGGACTAGCTAATTAGGTTTCTGACATGCAAACTGACCAGTGGATCCCCAGTGGATGTTTGTCTGGTCACAAAAGGTTTACTTCACACAAACAACTGCGGGTGGTATGATGCAGATGGCTCCAGAAAGAAAACACAGGGCCACCCAGCAAAAAAGTAAAAGCATACATTCTGCAGCAACACAATGCTTTGTCATCCAGCAATGTGATTGCATTGGTCAATCAAATGTAAGGTAGTACTGTAGATCACTTCATGATGCATTTCTGTTTACCTTGTAATTACCACAATTGAAGAGATAATGATTCCAATGATAACTCTCCAGAGCTGTAAAATCCTCCATCATTATAAACCTCTGTGTAAAGTTTGGTGTGAAGACCATCACTAAACATATCAATAACAATGTGAGACAATCAAGACTCTGACTTCTTAAGAGTAGATTTTCAGTAGGAAAAACAACGTTTCACCACCAGTTCAGTGTCTCTCAAAAGAAAGAAGTTACAAATAGTCCTTTACACGACACAAAAATGACACTTTGTAACAAAACATTGTACACATTGTAACACAACTGCCTGCACTACAAAAACTCCCACAGAAGAGCATTTTGAGCCAGCATCTGCTTATCTTAAAGTTACTTTGATCATTAAAACATTCCAGTCTCTGCACCAATACAAAACAAAGCAGACATTAAGTAGCCCTAATGCTGGTTATCATTTTTTAAGTTTATGGATGAATCAACTGCTTTAATACATATTCAGACTATTAAAAAAATAAATGTTTTATTTTCTCTCACATGAACCTTCAAAAATGTGGTACTCTGCTCTTCTGGATTGTATTTCATTGCTACATTGAGACCTTAAGGAAAAGGTACCAGGCAGCCACTTGCTTTGGTCTGAACACCTGCTTTTTCGTCAAGCAACAGTGCCAGTAATATGTTTGTCCTTGTTTCTAAGTTCCATTGGTAGATGCTAGCAGTGAAGCTAATGTGAGTTGTTGTTCAATGGTTTATTGTGATTGGCTGCTGTCCAACTGTTAGTTAGTGTGACTGTCTACCTATGATAGTACGGTGACAACACTCCTTCATGTAATTACAGTTAAAATATTAACAATTTGGCTGTATGAAGACACATTTTTCATTTACATAGACAGAGAACTAACAACATTCCAAATGGATAATACAAAGATAGAGGTCACTCTTACATTACTCATTAAAATGTAAATTTCTCCCTTTCAGGTTCTAAATTTTATCTCACAAAAGAGCTCAGGATGCGTGATTTACAGAGCATGTGTGTGTGCTGTAGCAGGAAAAAACAATAGCAGCTTAATTTTATTCAGACTTTCACATTAGATTGTCTCATCTGTTCTGTTTCTCATCTAAACTACTTCAAAAGATGCATTTCAAGAAAACAATGATGGGAATTCAGCTTGGAGGTTTATAGTATTGTGCACTGCACTAGAACATTGTTGGATAGATAAAATACTTTATTAAATCCCAAAGGGAAGTTGCAACCAAACCATGCTTATGGATTATAAAACAAACAACCTGAGGGCACTGTGAGGTAGATAAGAAATACATAATTAAGGTAAGTATGTAATATACAGGTATGTATACACAGCTGAGGAAAACAAAAAATAATTAAAAGCCCAAGTACAAATAAACATTGTTGAAAGAATAGTTGAAGAAGACATAAATAATTGAAGTGAGGGATGATTTTCAGTTAATGTATAATAATAAATATGTGTAGTGTGCCAGTTTACAGAAATATTAACAGAAAAAACCACAGACAGTGATGTAAATTTATTATAAGCAGCAACAACTGATTATTTTTCCTTAAATTATGTAGGCAGTAATAGTCATTATGAAGTATCACTGGTGGAAATATCACTTTTAAAATACAAGAATGATGACTATGATGCCAGTTAATGATTTTATAAGGCATAGCTGACAGATAAAACTAGGATTCTGTAGTGCTTAACTCATATTCTATGTCATTTCAGTATGGTATTCAGGTCAAATCAGGTTTTTTTCTTGCCACTGTGGCCAAGTGCTTGCTCATGTGGGAATGTTGGGTCTCTTTAAAATTAAAACCTGAAGAGTACGGTTTAGAACCTGCTCTATGTGTAAAGTAGCTTGAGATGACTTTGTTGTGATTTGGCACTAAACAAATAAAGATTGATTGATTGATTGATGAAATCTTTCTCTCTCAACCTACATTTAAGTGATATCTCTCTATGTGCAGGTTCATCTAACATGTAACATGATTTGCAGTTTAAAGAATGACCAAAGTTCACATAAAGGATGGTGAGCGATAACACAATTATGGAACAAGTTGTTCTGCGCTGTACAGAGACAAAGGAACACTGATATAATAATTTCTTGTCTTCTCCATATATCTACTGCACCTTTTTTGTTTCCATGTGCTATGTTTATGTCTCCACCAAATAATGTCTGCAGAATGTATTCATAGCTAGACTGAATTTTGCTAAATCAAAACTTGGAAATTATGTTTTCATTTTGCAGGGTTGCTTCTATATTTACCATCAGTCACCCTGCATGCTCAGACAGAGTAGCAACCAGGACCTCATTCTTGATTGATATACGGCCTATCGCAAGCTCTTAATCTTTTTAATACACACATGCATGTAGTTTCAGGAGAGGGCATCTCAACATTCAAACGGATACATACATAGAAATTTCAGTGACAGCAGACAGTTTAAAACACCACGAAAACAGACATGGGCAGGTGCTCGCAAGGCTAACTGAACAGGATTTGAAAAGTAAAAGATAAAAAGACCATTAAAAGGATCACTGAAATGACAATATAAAAAACCTGTTAAGAGCATGATGATTCAAAGACATGGGTGATGAATAAATAAATAAATAAAGTTTAAGTCAGGTCTAATTTTCAATAAATAGAAAAATAAATAAGGTAGACCTTAAAAGTAGAAAAGTGCACTAAGACATGTTTAAAATGGAGACAGCAGTAGGAATGAAACTGTTCCTACAACGTGTGGTCTTAGACCTTGGGACTTTGAGTCTCCATCCAGATGGCAAAGGCTGGAACTCATATGATAGGGGATGGGAGTCATCACTTAAAATGGAGCTGGCTATCCGCTGTAACTGTCTGGTGTACAGTGATTCTAGGCCCAGCTGTGGCTCCCCGATCAACCAACCTGACCATTTAATGAGGCAGGTTTCCAAACCATGACACAAGACAAAAAGATACAACCGACTCAATAAAGGCATGATAAAAATGGTTTTATCAATGTGGAAATGGGACAGCTTCCTCAAACAAAACAAATGCTGGTGTCCCTTTAGTTTAGAGTCAATAATAGTCCCAAGGTATTTGTAAGATTGCACTTGTTCAATAATTTGTCCTTTGATAATGGTGGGTTCAAGTGTATTGGCATTTTTTCTGAATTCGATGGCGATATCTTTGGTTTTGGATTTTGAACCTATCTTTAAAACCTATCTTTAAAAGTGCTCTGACACATATGAGTATATAGAATGTATATCTGTTTACCTACAGTAAACAGATACACAAGGTGCTTTTCTTTTGACAATGGCTTTGGGACTTAAGTAATTCAGTTGGTATTTCCACAAGTAACTGCAGATGTCAAATCAACCAGGACTGAAATCTTAAGTGTTATATATAGTTATTTACCCTGACCATCAACAAATCATTTACCGTTTCGTTGATTACCTTACCAAAAATATCTTAAATTGGACATATCATTCACATGTCCAGGTTATAATCTGTGGCTCTACTTGTATGTCTTTACGGTTCAAAAAACTCACTTCTTCCTCTGTCTCGAACTCGCCATTTTACCTCCTGCCCCTTTAAGGATTCCCACCTGATGAGCCTACTTCTGGCAGCTCGGGAGTCACAACAATACAACAATAGTAGTAGGATTTCACTTCGTTCTTTTATCAAAATGGAAACATGTTTGAGCTGAAATCCAATCCAAAATATTTGAGTAGACAACATGAAAAATCCATGGAACATCTATAGCAATAAAGGCTACCAATGGATGGCCGTTTGAGGTGCAAACAACCTGGTCTCATAGTAGATGTCAAGAAGAGTTAGCTTTGCAAACAAAGCATTCAGAGCAGGCCAAAGCCTAGGCTTTTGAAATACAGGGAACAATTTTACATATGTTTACCTTTCATAAATTGGACATCATCAGAATATAAAAATAACAAAAATCACAAAGAATATGATATGTCCCCTTTAAATAAGCTTGATTTAAAGAAAGTGAATCAAAATGTAACTGTAACTATGTACCACTGAATGAAGCTGACAGAGAAAAGACTCACCACATATAGGTTGATATGTTACTAAACATATTGATCATTTAAAAGTTATGTCAGTGGTTCAATAGTTGTGGCTCAGGTCGACTTTCCAACAATAACCTGTGAGTGCTACACTAGGCTGGGCCATGTTGAGTTGTTCCATATGAAAAATGTTTGAATTTCATTCTTCTGACCTCTGCCCATACCTTTTGTTGAGGCAGACATGTAAGCATTATCTACAGATTTCATTGTTTATTTACTCATCATGTAACTGGTCAGGTAATCATTCATCCTGTGTAGAATGTCAACTTGAAAAAGGAAGGAAAAGCAGTCCACACACACACACACACACACACACACACACACAAAGTTTTTTCTCAGAAACAAGCTGCTGCCTGCACACAAATGTCCACCTCATGGGTCAGTGAGTTTTGATGGAGAGTCAGGTCATGGTGAACTGGAGGTGAGGGCATAGATTAAGGAATGAGGTGGCGTCTCACTGTGCGTGGCTTGGAAGCAGCCTCCAGTTATTTTATTAGCTAGACAGAAAACACTGTAGGATGCTCTAATACCACCAGTGATTTACACATATTCAGGAACACACACACACAGACTGAGCCTTCCTGACAGCCCTCGCTATACAGAGACTAGCCATTATTTCACATTTCAGCAAGGCTGGCAAAGTTTAGAGAGAGTTATCACTATTATCTTGACACATAGAAAACTAACTCCATTATACACTGTACTGTGTACGAAGTGCAGAGTCATGTTCAACAGTCATTTAATCTATAAGAATTTTAGGAAAACCTTTGAGGAAGGGTCTCTCCAAGTAAAAAATTCACAGGGCACACAAAGTATTCAATCTCCATTAACCTAACAAAGGTACTTCGGAACTTGGTGGGTGACAAAAGTAGTGACAGGGAAAATACCACTTTTTAAAAATGTTATTAAGTCCAAAGAAATCACATTGCTGGTCTACCATTAGACTGACACATGATTATTACACCCATTACAAAGAATGACGTAAACATAGACCACTAAAGAGAGAAAAACTAAATGACAAAAACTGAAAAGAAGGAAATACTATGAATAACCTGTAGTGTTAGAATTGGCTTAGTCAAGTTCTACTACTTCTATCATCACTCTTTAATGGTTCACATTAATCTTTCAAGTCTACCAAAGCGGATCCAACAGGAGTTATCATAAGCTCAGAGATTTCAAAATGCTGCTTTCCGAGTAGAGTGACTTATCTGATGTCAGAGGATGGGACGTGTCAAATGTAGTGAGACATAGCAGCCTTTCCTTCGCACCTCTTATCCTCATATGCAGACACTTTCCAAAGGAACCTCATACCCCACTCAGATTTATCTCAATTTTATTTCCTTCTGTATATTTTTGCCTTCCTGTGACCTAGTTGGAAAGGTAATCTTGGTGAAAGATTCTTTCCCTGCTCAATTCTCTGTCCTGCATATCATGTCTGCCAGTCACAAAAAATTTCAACCGTGATCTCTGTGCTACGGTGAAAATATAGTGCTGCTGATCTGTAGTCAAGCTTCATTCGAGTGTCATGACTGGATGGTTTTATACTTAACTCACTCTATTACCTCAACAACAACTACCAACAGCCAGTGAAGTGACCCTGCAATGAGAACCTCAAATGAATTTCTCATGCATGAGTCTTATTCAATATCAATTCCATTCAATATTGATAACTCATTAAAGGCTCACTGTCTTCAATAAATGACTGAATAATATGATGGGCTCAATTCCTTCCAATTGTTCATGCATGACGTGGATACACAACGATGCAGTATCTTCACTTTGATCTTTGGAGTTGTGTCTGATGCAAAAGGAAGCAGGATGGCCACTTCCTATGATTAGTATCAACCTCTCATCTGGAGATAGATTTTTTCACAAGATTTAGGGTAAATGGCAAAAAAGATTACTATAAGCTCCTTTCTTCATATATGCCAAGCTTAGAGAAGGCCTTTATTCCCTCTATACCCTGATTTGCTGCAGATGTTTTACATTAAAACCCTTGCAAGAAAGGGTGCCATTTAATTATGCTGAATTCATTCCCCATTTGAGCCATATGGTCCAGGTAACTCCACTCATACAGGCTTATTTTAAGGACACACACTAGCAAAAGTTGAGCATCAAAGTAGCTGAGGGCATCACAAAGATGCTCCTTTCATTTTGCAAGAAAGGAGCTGCTTCTGATTTTCTTTGTTAAGGCTGAAACAACTGACCGTGATTTAACTGTATGCTTTGAAAGAAAAAAAGAGTGCATTCACAGTGTCATAATGGCAGAGGAGGCCTCACTGCAGACATCTAAATCTGCCTCTGTTACAGTGGAAGTCCATGCTATCCAAAGCCTCCATGATACACGGCCAGAAAGCTTTAGTGACTAAGTGCACCTCCACCCAGGGGAATTAGAGAGGGAAGAGGCCTCTAAGAATGATTCTGGCAGGTTCTGAATTATTGTCTTTTCCCAGCTGGCTCTCTATGCTTTTGTCCTCCCTCCTCCCCCACCCACCCCTCTGGTGGCTGCGAATACAGCCAAATCCCCCTTGCTTTGCCTGGCTGGCTGGTATATTTCAACCATGTAGAAAAACCCCATAGAGGTTTAACGGATGGTTTTGTCTGACTCAGAGAGAGTAAGCATAAGGCCGGTGCCAAGCAAAGAAGATGTGATAGTAATAACAGTAATAAGAAAAGACGCCGCCAGATAAACATCAATCTTCTAGTACCTGCTGGTTTCTGTTCCACTTTATCATATGGGGATGATGCTGTGCTCTAAATTAAAGTTTACAGAGAGGAAAAACAGACCAACCAGCAGTGAAAAGAACAGGAAGGAGGGTACTACATCTGCAGTCAACATTTTGAAGCTTGAACACCGTTTCCATCGGTTCTCACCAGAGGAAAAATGTAGCTGCATCAGCTCACACATATAAAAACCTACAAAACGTGGATTGATTTTTACTGTACCTGAGAGAGAAAGTATTTTATCTCACCACAGGCTCTAAGTATCTGCTGTACAGGCAGCATTCTCCAAGATACACTTTTTAATTTGCAAACACATAGCAGGCTGGAAAAGCTCCTTAAATGTAATATTCCTTCTCAGTTTCAGTTTTTTTTTTTTTTTTTTTTTATCACAAAAGCCTTCGAGGTGAACAGAAATTGGTGAGGGAGGTTGTGGGCATTTAGGGTGGGATTTAATTTTTAGGGATGTGCATGCAAATGTGTGTGTGTGTGTGTGTGTGTGTGTGTGTGTGTGTGTATGTTTCTGTGTATTTGTGTACATCCATGCACGTGTGCTTGAAAGTGTGCAAATACAAAAACGTGCATGTTCTCAGTTAGAACGGACTCAGCTCACCTCCTCCTTATTCATGCATTCTCTCCCTTTTTATATGCAGCGCTGTGCCTCAACATGAAAAGAGCTGTCCTAATTGGAGACTGCTTTCTATGCAGGTTCCGTTCCACATTGCCACATTGGGAATTCACAGAAAATAATAATAGCGCAGAACAGTAAAGGGAGAAGGGTGAGTGTGTGTTTGTGCGTGCACTGTGGAGCATGTGAAAGAAAATGAGAGGCTGGGTAAGAAGGAGGCAGAGAGAGAGAGAGAAACTGAGAAAGTAGACTTGATTATGGCTAAACTGTCCTTTTCCATTTTCAATCTGAATGATTCCATTATCTTGACATAATCCATCCAAGATCTGCTTATTCTCCATTCCAGCTTTGAAGATTTCACAGTGAAAGAATTAGTTTCTGCCACTGCATCTCAATCAGGTCATTGTCTTATTTTTCAAGGGCGAACGTGCTCAGTCAACACTCGATAAGTGCCAAAAACTGGGCCCTATACAGCTTGACCGCTACTTGATTATATAACTCATTTGGTTTCCAATACTGTGCATGCATTCTCTCTTTCTTCCTGTCTGTGCAAACAACCACCCCTTCCCCCTTCCATCTTATGCACCTTCTGGAAGTTGGCTGTGAGAAGAATGGCTTGGAGCTGTGGTCATACTGAGCCTCTGAATAGGAGTTGAGCTTAAGGGCCAGCTAAGGTAACGGATTGGTTTCTGTAGCTTAGCTTTGGCCAGGTGCTTGGTCAGATATTGGAGGAGATTTTAATGTGGTTTGCATGCATGAGAACGGCAACCCATCCAGCCGGAAGATGAGTTTGGATGGTGCGGAGAGAGGGGCAGAAAAACAAGAAAGGGTTGGGGAGGGGGGAATGGGTGAATAGTCAGTGAAGAGGGAAGAATAAAAAAAGAGAAGTGTTAAATTTGCAAATGAGTGGAGCAAAATAAGAGAAAAATATGCAGGCTGGCAGGGTTTAAAATAAAACTGAGAGACAGGGAAGAAGGGTCTGAAACAAAGTGGAATGAGGCACAGAAGGAGAGCAGAAGAATGTGAAAAGGGCAGGTGCAAAAGGAAGAAAGAATAAGAGGAGGAGAAAAAAAAGAGGAAGATTGGAGGAGTGTCTGGTTTAAAAATGAAACACAATGAAAGAATTTCACCAGAGGCATGGATTGTCTATCCAGAACATTTCCTTTTCAACACCATCAAAGACAGTAAAACTTGCAGATGCTGTGCTTTTTATCTCTCCACTCTGTCTATCTCTCTTTCTCTCTGCACTGCTGTTTTGTTTCTCTCCAAAAAACCTCTCAAATGGCTGACATTCAAGGGTGACCTTATTGTATTTCTCCTATTTTATTATTTTTCCTCTCATAAAGCGAGCTTTGCAGTCTCATGCCAGCAATACCCAGCAAGCTGTGTTGTGAAATTGCACTGATCTGGGACAAAGATTAATCTCCTTATCTCTTTTAACGAACCCAAGCCTAAGGGTGTGCATATTATTAGCTTTTAGACCTCTATGGTTTAATATTGCTCCACTAGATATGACTTCTCACCACAGACAAAGACCGGGTGATATACCTTTGGTTCTATGTGACAAAGAGATGGTGGTCTTTTTTTCTGCAAAGCCCCATCAATCATACATGAACAATTAGGCAGCAGAGATGAGACAGATCAATATTTGGAGCTTATTAGATGAGGGATTTCTTTATAAAGGCAGTCTCTTGATGTGGAAGGGGAGGGTTTGATGAGGGTTAGGGTCAGCTGATTTATGCACTGCACTCTTTTGCCACCATTACTGCTGCTACATGGTCAACCTGAAAGTGGCCTATGAAAGTGAAGATTGGATTGATCATGGTCAGCGAACATTGCTTGATGATGAAGGAATGTTATTCTGTCTCAAAACATTTGTCTGACTCTTTCACTCATATATATATAATTTGTTTCCAGCCTCCACAATTACTTGCATACAAAACTGCAATGCATGATTCATCAAACTCTAATGAGATGAAATCATGAAATGATTTATTTAACTCAACATACTACACAGATCTAATAAAATTGAAAAGACAAATTGCAAAATGCAGTTTCTCTTTGTAGCCAGGACGCGTAACTGCAAAGACTTTCAGTTTCAGACAGAGCATGAGGATTTCAATATGAATTAAAATGATTGACAATGCCTTATGGAGCATTTTTTGTTGTGTTTGCTAAGGTGGAGCCATTGATAACAGACACCCAGGAAGCTGGGAAAACAGGGAAAAGTTTGTTTTATACTTCTGGATTAAGTGTTCAATTGCAAAGGCATTTAAATCAATCAATAGTTCTTCACTTTTTTTCATTGATCAGCTTCTACAGGATCCAATTGATACATTTCATAGTAAGAGCGATACAAAATGGGTTTAAAACAACACCACAGATTTATTGATTAGGTGGAGCTTGTTTTTTTCCACCTACCACCTGAGTTAGTCTATACTTGTTACATGATTGAGTAGGGACAGGACCTGATGCAGCCAGCACCCCTACAATTCAATCCCTGTACAACTTTTAAGCACTATTTACTGTGACATTTCTTTGTCAGTTTTCCTTCATAAACTCAAGTTCATACAGTTCATCCAGCCCCAAGACTTATCAGTCAATGCAATGTGCTGTCTACCTTAAAAAAGGCATCTAGCCTGCGGTTGAGGTAAACAGCATCTATAAAGCCACCTGAGTTGCTGAAAGAAGCAGAAGGTGAACAGAAGCAATCGTAAATAAAAACAGGCAATGGAAATGTTGACTAGTGTTATTTTATCAGGCAGTGTAGCTGCATCAATAAAATACACACCTAAAGCAACTAAAATACACCCTAAGACATTGAAGAGGAGATTATTTAAAGAGGTGGTTTTTGTGTGAGGCCCACAACAGAGAAATGCATCATGTAGAGCTATTCATCTGCTGTAATGTGAAAATGATTATAAACAATATAAATGGCACAAAAATCAATCATAGTGCGCCAAACTACAGCACCAGAAAGGCTTAATCCACTGACTATACTGTGTTTACATGTGTCATTTTAGTTGAGATGAATGGAACATTTTTGCGTCACCAAACCTGCTTCTGTTTTAAAGTTCGAAGTTTTGGTATTATTGCAGGTTCATTTCTTCGTCTGTCTTCTCTATCTGTTTTTCGTCTAATAATGTCCTCCCAGAGCCTCATGTAGTCACAGAGGTAGAGAACTCTGGAGGCTCACAGATAGCAAATCACCGTCCCTGTCTAAAAGAAAGGGTTCCTTCATCACTCAGAAAATCCTCGACACCCAGAGGCACCTGTGAACATTTTCTCCCCTCAAAAAACTTCCCACACTGACTACGCAGAGACAATAAACTAACTTTTACTCTTTCTCTATTTTTGTCTCTCTCCATCTCTCTTCCAATATTCCAATTCATAGTTCAGAAAAGGACATTAAAACCAGCAATAACACACAAATGTAAAGCCTCCCTCCACTTAAGAGTGTTTAGCTTATTGTTACTTCACTCACAGTGTGCAGAATGATTAAGTGCAGAGTTTGACACCAGACAGCTGTTTTCACCTTCATCTGGTGGTTTCTCTGTGCTCACTTTAAATCTGAGTTTAAGACATGCTCATGCAAGATGATTTTGTTGTATCACAATTACTTTAGATGCCACTTTCCAGTAAAGCAGAGGACATCTAGTGTCCCTCAGTTACTTTATATTTGCCTGTTCATAGATAATCGATATTTCATTAATGGAGAAGGAGTAGAGAGTACATACCATATTTCCAAAAATAGTGACCACGACCTTTATTTACCTCAACTGCAGAAGGAAACAGGCTTTTACTTCTAATTCCCTTTTGTTAGATAAGTAAAATTGGACATATTTTAGTACAATGCCTCATTTTGGTCCACTCCCATTTGCCCTGTTACTGCATTAAACTGTTAATACAAACTCAGCACTTCCTGTATCCTTTTTAAATTAAAAGCCCTCTAGCATTTCAGTGGAAGGACTGCTCAGAATATGCAGGGGGTCCAGTACTCAAGAAAGCTAGGGGAGAACCATTGATGTAGACAACCACATTATGAGGTTGTGCTTTATGGAGCTTAGTGATATTTCAGTCAGAAACACTTGCATGCTTAGGTCTGTAGTTTTATTTTTCAAACCATCTGTTATTCCCATCCCTCATGCATGCTCACTTAGTTCCTTGTTATCATTGCGGGGTGTCAATTGAGACGTCAGCTGTTCACATCATCTGTTCACATCTGACCAATACCACCTTCATTATCAGCCTATCATACTGAGGTTGTCTTTTTAAATGTTTTCTCCCTCTCTGCTTTAATGCTTTCACGGTGCTGTTTTGCGCACCCCATCGTCTCCTTGTCTTTACAGATTCATCACTTCATCAACCTGATCAGCCTTATCAGTCTCAGCAGAGTCATCAGCCACCACCACCACCAGTGTCTAGACTCCAGGAGGATTTATTTTGCTGCTGCTCAGGACTGATGTTCCTCCAATCTCTAATAAACTTTTTTTCCCCCTTTGCTTCATTCACTCTCCTGATTGAAATAATGCTGTTTGTATGGAAGGTACACAACCACTCAAATACTGCATGTCTTGATTGTTATTGGGATATTAGGGGACTATCTGGACGATTGTGAAATAAAGGAATAGTGCACTCAAAAATATGTGTCATTAATCACCACTTGAAAACATTTTTGTTGAAATTGTAATTAAACTTCTTGTACAATCTTATTTGAATATTTGTCTGAATAATATAATTATTTGTCATTTCTTTATAAAAATGGATGGAAAAAAATGTTACTTTGGATCATTTTGGTGTACGAGATGAAAGCGGTTAGTTTTTGTGTGTGTTTTTTCTTTCCTCTATTCCATATGCACTTGTAATTAAGCTAAGCTAGTGCAGTGTCAGAGGTTAAGGTAACACAGATGTCATACAGTAGAGATGGCCAAATGTCAGGGTGCTTTGCCACTGCATTGGCCTCAATCACTGGGGGTGAAATCACACAGAGAAAAAGAGAGAGATAAAAAAACATTACTTATAAGATCACAGCCCTCACTCTCCTTTCCAAGGAAAGGACCAAGCACTGAAATAAAGCTTGATTTGTCAACCTAAATTACACTGACTTCTTACAAGAGACTTTTCCCTACTGTCAGAGGAGGAAATATGTTCACGATAATGGGCAAAGAAAATAAATTGACATTTAAATAATCCTAATCGCTTTCTCAGGGAGCCCAGTAGTGAAAATCTCAGGGGCAAGGCAGCATGAAGATAACACAGCCTTTCATCGCTGTTAAAGTAAGGGGGAACATTCCTTCTGTATCTCTCATCAAATATGTGCCAGCAGAAAACCCCGCTGAGCCCTCTCAACCTGATGCAAATGAATGAAGGCAGCAGAAGTAATAAGAGTGAGATGCAGAAGAAAAGAGAAAAAAATATCTGAGAGAAAAGAGGGAGATAGGCTAAGGGTAAGGGGAAAAGTGTCATTATAAGCCATAAAGAGGGTGAAAAGTTTGGCAAGAATTGTTTTGGAAGTTATAATAACCATTCTCTCAAAAAGCTTTTAAGGATAATGCATTCAAATGGATGCAACTTGTCAAGGTATTTCAGTGTAGTCTTTGTGACTCAATGTCCACTGCTTACATTAAATACATGCATTTCAGAGCAAGCACACTAAATTGCCTCCATTACACGATCACTTACGACAGGTAGTGTGATTCAAAGAGCAAGAACACACACTCTGGTATATATACCGTCACAATGTGGCCACTAGCAAAAAGGAGTAGTATACCATTTGACAGAAACAATTTCAGAAGCAGTAGCTGTGACAGGAACAGCACTTTTACTCTGTTTTCCCACATCACTCACAATCAAAACAGGCATCCAGGACTTCAGAGTTGGATAATATTGCTCAAATTAGAATTCTCTACAAGATGCTGGACAAGCCAACATGTTCAAGGTCAGGCAGCTTGAGGAAAACCTGTAATTGAGGCCTGATGTCTCTCTAGAATTAGATAGAGTGATTAGAGTTACTATTGACCATGTGATTAAACATAAAATTACCTACTCTATGTTGTGTTCTGTGACACACTAGGTTATGGAGCTACATTCTTATTTGAGGAGTAAGTTAAAACAGCTTTCGATGACTGCAATCTTTACCTAATGCCTTAGTGATATAACATTAAAAACTTATTTGTCATTGTCAATGGTAATGACAAATGACATTCAGGTGTGAGGACCTGTTGACCTGCAATAATCTCCTTGATATTTTGTGGGAGCATTGTGATGTGTAATTCTGTTGCAAAAGCCTAAGACTTTTAGAGCCCAGTAATGAGCTCTTTCTCAAGCAACATGACTCTTGACCTTCTCTTCTCTGCAGAAGAAAAAACACAGATGTCATGTAATAGGATTCATCACTTTTCCGTCTCCATCTCTGGTTTTCACTCTTTTTCCTCGCTTCCTCTCTCAGCCACAATGTGCCCTGATACTACCCAGCTACTCAGCATCTGTCCCTCCTCCCTCCACGTGGAGCCAGAGGTCCCTGTCTCTCTGCCTCTCAGGAGTACCATCCCTCATGCACCTCTCCATTCCTCTTTTCACTATCAGAAGCAGAATCCACTGACAGCTCCCCATAATAGAGAAATCCAATCAGTCTAGCCACCTGCACAATGGGAGATATGAACCCTGCCTTTTACAAAGACATATGCAGGCAGAGAAAGACAGAAAGGTCTGAGTCTATAAATTTATTGGGCTTTAGTGGGCTTACAGTTGGAATACTTAAGATTTTCATTACACCAAACCAATTTAGATCATCTTTATGACCAGAATTTGCGATTCGATGATTTGCATTCTCCACCTCTTTATATACATGCATTTGAGGTTTCCCCTTCCTCGCACAAGCTCCAAACTGCTAACAGACAAACAAGGGATGCATATGTACTTAAAGGAATAGTTAGACATTTTACATTGCACATTTCTTAAAAAACTTTATAACGTCGAGAGGTTTTGAGATGTAGCACAACAAGCTGGCAAAGCATTGTAAAAAAAATCAGTGGCATCTGTCTTACACAGAATTACTCTCTCGGAGACTGAAAACATGATCGCTGTTATTAGTGTTTGGATTGGTTTCGACTATGACCGCAATCTTTGTGGTGAACCATCTATGGCGGCGAGTCTAGACGCAGCGACTTGGTGCTCTTCTTCAGTTAGCAGTTATTTAATGAGAATAACTTACACCCGAACCAAATTTATCAGCCTGAAACAACACTAGACTGGCTGGACCCTGGAAGGGCTTCGTTCCCGGAGATGATACGCCGGAGAGAAGGAAGCAACGACAACAACATTGCGAAAGACGGCAGAAGTGGGGCAAGCGAGCCGGCATCAAAGCTAGGCTAACCGCGACTCCGGTAAGACGAGAGGAGGGGGTGTGTGCGTCTATATTAACAACAGCTGGTGCAGAGACACTGCAGTTATTGAGAGACACTGTTGCCCAGACCTGGACGTTTTATTGTTAAAATGTAGACCCTTCTACTTGCCCAGGGAAATCACAGCTGTGTTTGTAGTTGCTGTGTATATCCACCCGCGAGCTAATGCTAACACAGCTATGAGCAGGCTGCATGACAGCATCCGCAGACAGCAGAACAAATACCCAGAGGGCTTCTTCATCGCAGCTGGTGATTTCAACCACACCAATCAAAGACTGTGCTCCCCAAATTTCATAAGAACGTGAACATTAAAACGTGGAAGGGCAGAACACTAGACCAGGTCTACACCGGCATCCCTGGAGCCTACAAAGCCCATCCCTCTCCCCACCTCGGACACTCAGGCCATCTTTCCCTGTTCCTGACATCAGCTTACAGGCCTCTCATTTGCAGATCTAAGCAACAGCATAAGTCAGTGCAGTGGGACTGAAGAGGCAACACTATCCTTACAGGACTGTTTTGAGGACACCCTGTGGGAGCTCTTTGAACAACCAGACATTGAGCTCCACACTTCCTCTGTAGGCCTACTGTTGTACACCAGGTTCTGCGTGGACAATGTAACAATAAGGAAACAGGTTGAAACATTCCCCAGCCAAAAACCCTGGTTCAATGCCACTGTCAGAGCACTGCTCCAGGCCAGGGAATTAGCACTGAGGTCAGGAAACAGGGAGGCCTACAGGAAGGCTAGAGCGGACCTGAACAGAGGCATCAAGGCTGCTAAAACAAAGTACAAAGAGCAGATAGAGGCCAACTTCAGAGAAAACAACCCCCACTCCATATGGCAAGGCATCCAGAACATCACAGACTACAAGCAACGCCACATGACCCCCTCCCATGCTCACACCTCTCTACTGGACCAGCTCAACACCTTTTTCTCATGCTTTGAGGAAGACAACCGCAGACAGGCAGAGGACACACTCCTGACACCATCAGAGCATGACCAGCCCCCCACCCTCCAACAATATCAGGTACTGCAGGGCCTGCGTGGCATCGACATCAGCAAAGCACCAGGACCAGATGGAGTACCAGTGCTGAAATCATGCGCTTATCAACTTGCTGCAGTATTCACTAACATCTTCAACTGCTCACTGCAGCAAGCCACAGTCTCCACCTGCCACCATAATCCCTGTGCCCAAAACCTCTGCCATCACAGGGTTGAATGACTACCGGCCTGTGTCCCTGCGCAGGTGATCATGAAATGCATGGTGAGACTGGTGTTGCAGCATATTAAGACCCATATCCCTCCCAGCCTTGACCAACATCAGTTCGCCTACAGGTCCAACAGATCCACAGACAATGCCATCTCCATCACCCTCCACACTGCCCTCAGCCAACTGGATAGCCCTGACAACAACAAGGACTTTCTGACGAACAGACCCCAGCACGTCAGGATGGGCATCTCCACATCCTCTACCATCATCCTCAACACTGGTGTTCCTCAGGGCTGCATCCTGAGTCCAGTCCTGTTCACGCTGTACACCCATGACTGTGTCACCATGCACGGCTCCAACACCCTTATCAAATTTGCGTACGACATGACCGCCGTGGGACTGATCAGCAACAATGATGAGGCACCATACAGAGAGGAGGTCCAGATGCTGGCCGCCTGGTGCAATGATAACCATCTCAACCTCAACATCAGGAAGAAAGAAATCATTATTGATTTCCGGAAGTCAAGGACCACACTGCACTCAGGCCTGAGCATCAACGGGGAGTGTGTCACGGATTTCAAGTTCCTCGGCCTGCACATCTCGAAGGACCAGGTCTGGACTGTGAACACCACCCACATCATCAAATAAGCCCAGCAGCATCTCTTCTTCCTGAGAACGCTGAGGAGGAGCAAACTCCCTCCACCTTTGCTGAGGAACTTCTACCACTGCACAATAGAGAGTGTCCTTACTTTACTTTACTACTTACTTACACAGTGTGGTATGCCAGCTGCACTGCAACAGAGAGGAGACGGCTGAATAAAGTTATTAAGACAGCTCAGTGGATCGTTGGCTCCCCACTCCCACACCTAGATGAGATCTACTCGAGACGTCTCCTCTGACGGGCCAAAAAGATACAGAATGATCCCATTCACCCAGGTCATGCTCTGTTCACCAGACTCCCGTCTGGCAGGCTCAGAGTAATCAATTTGTTGTTGGTTCAGCTCTGCACATGGCATTTGTTGACAATAAGAAAAATATAGAAAATCGTCATCCATTTGCAGAGCAAGAGCTGTAAGATTAGCTCATCTCAACATGAACACTGGATGCAGGGAGAAATGCTTACCTGGCTCTGTCCAGAGTTCAAACATACACCTACTAAGACCTTTAATGCTGACTAATATCCTTTTAAAATCCAAATTAGCATGTACAGCGTAGATAAAACTTCTAAAAATAGGCAGTTGACTCCTTTTCCATTGCCAGTCGACAAGTTTTCCTTTGTCTTTTTTTTTCTGTGAGTCATGTTTGACATCATGGCTAGCAGCAAGTGAGCTAGCAGCTGGTTGCATATGATTACAGATATCCATCAATAGGCTTAGTCCTTTGTGAAAATGGCTTAATTAACACATTGTATATCTAGTGTTTATTCTGTACACAAACAGAACAGGAAAATCTTCATGCGGTAACTATTTCTTGGCGCCAAGTGGCTGTGTACAATGACTACTTGATTCTTTGTTAGTTGCCTAGCAACTTCACAGAGTAACAGCAAGAAACTCTTCATGCAAACCCAAACTTGTTATTTTTACACTTCTGTTTGTGTACAGATTAAATTAACAAGATACAATGTGTTAATTGGTGAGTTCTATTGGAGCTGGTAGCATACTTTAAAAATGTGGACAGTGCCAGGCTATCAGTTTCATCTACAGACAAGATCCAATGGAAATGCAATGTGTTTCTCAGAGAGGTTAGTAATGCTTTGTTAGTAGTGCAGTTGTTTCTTGAAAATTGATGTACACAATAATATCATTCTTTGCACTTTTCTGGCATGGATACGTTTTAAGAAGAAACCACCATTGAGGTACAGAACAGAAATGCTATACAGTAGGTATAGACATCCTCTCTGCAACAGGAAGCACAAGTAACAAGTTAATTTTGAGAAAGACAACATGTACCAGGGGTTCAGTATTTAAGGATGTGATCATTTGACTCTATACTGGTCGGCGGACATCTTAGATCTTTAGGAGGTTAAAGGATGGTCTCTTCTAACAATAAGTCTGCCTGATGCATTTAGAGGCAGATGAGTGACAGGAATAGGTGCTGTGAGATTTTAGACAGGAATTAAATTGATTTTTCTGAGACCAAAACCGGGATGAGAGTCGTTTTCCTCAATTGGCTGTATAGCTCATTCTGCATGATAGAAGCACAATGGGGCCTTTTACAAATAATAAATAAATTGAGAGGCAATAATAAATAAGTGCATAAGACTGATTTGATTAAGAATAATGGTCAGGCAGATTTTGATTTTGGGAAAAAAATCAAGTAGAATCCATTTAATTCTCTGTTCTAAAATTTCTGTTTTTGAAAGGAAAATTCAAAGACCAAAAGACTCCACTGCATCATGACAATTTTACGGACCGTATCCATCCATTCTCTATGAAGCTGCAGCTGTATGAGGCATAATGACTGCCACTGTTCATTACTCATTCCACTCTGCCTACTTTTGATTATTATTCTCCAAAAGTCTCATCCTAATTTGAACCACTTGCTTGGCACTTGGGCTAATTAAACCGTGTACCACAGTTCTTGCTTAATGCTTACAAAGGGCTTTGGCACACTTTACTATACAATTCTCCCTCCCACCTCCCACCTGTTTGTATTCAAATCTGTACTCATCTTGGTTTCAGTGTTCACAAGTCAGCACTTTGCCTCATCTTTTAAAAGTTTCAGACCTCGTTTTCTGTCCTCTCATCCTCTTTTTTTCTCTCCCCCCACACAGATGAATAATAAATAGAGCATCATGGGGATTGCTCTTTCAGAGGAGCAGCTGCGTTTTGTGAGTCAAATGCCCTAAATTTCAGTAGACATGTATGGAGTCAGTGGCAAAAGTTTTGAGAAAGATTAGTTCAGCATGGATTGTTAAAATCTTGAGCATTTGGTGGCTGGAAAATCATTTGTAAGAAAAATATATTTTTGAAGAATCAAGGAACATGAACTAAGATGCATTGAACTGCAGCTAAAAATTGATTTTACATTGTATAAATCAAAGCAAACTATAATTTGAATATGAATATATCTGGTTATATTAGACCATGGCAGGCAATGTTGCAAATCAATAAGCAGGGCTATTTTAGGACAATATTGGATTTGCAGGATTTTTGCATCAATGTGATGAAGTAGTTTGACTGTTACTTGGATTATACAAAAACAAGTATCACACATATCCAAAGTATCATGATATTGAATTACACACACCAAGAAGACCAACCCTTTTTATTGTAATGTAATGCAAAACAATAGTTCAATGCATTGACCTTCAATTGGATTATTGTATACCGTATGTAATTGTTTTTACACATTTTACATATATTTTCTATATCAAGAAATCAATATTGGATAATTATTCCTAATATGATATTTCTATACTTAACAATATTGCAATATTTTGTCTCATAAATAATAGCATTGTGGTGAATTTGATCAGAATCATCAGCAGCAACTCATGTTCAGTAGCACCACAGACTGTCTCAATATTTGTGATTGTGTTACATTCCATCAAACCACTTTTTGATAAAGTCAATGTTAAGTTTTCCACTTACATCTGGAGGAAATTGAATAGAGTGATGGACAATTTCACAATATACAGATGAAAAGCTTCATTATATGATATTACACTAGTCATCACGACTCTTTGACTCTCATCTTCTAAAGGAATGGATAAGGCCACAATAGCTCCATCGATACAGTGGACTTTTTTGTGCTCAGAGCTGTTTGAGGAGATCCAAATAGCTGAATAGATCCGGTCATTACGGACGAGGATTATAGCACAACCCTTTGCCTTGTTCTCTCAATAATTAGCTGAGGGAAGAACTATAGATTTCAGTTTGAACTGGAGTCATCTTAATGCTAATTTTTGATCCCAGTGACTTCAGTTAATTTGTGGTTAATAGCAGATGTTTTGGCTTTAATTCTTAAGCTTGTGTGTTTAAATAATGTATGCTTTCTCACTGTATGACTGTATGTGCTAGTTCTAAATAATGAACAATGTTGCTTCATCAATCATACAGTGTGCTTTGTAAAATGATAACTAAAATGATAACCAACTACAATTTGACAAGTAAATGATTTTTTTTGTTGTTGATAGAAGCTGTGAGTCTGTGACAGTTAAAGAGGGGTTGATGATGGAGAACAAGAATTATCTTGTCTCGGTGCAGATTTTTCAGTTTGAGATGTTATTTAAAGGGCTCGAGCTATTCAGTAATGCACATCTATAAACGTGGGATCATAAGAGAGACATGGTTTAAAAAATGAAAAAGATCAATGATCAAAGTCAGGCATTCTGTCTTTTAATACCTATTATGGGGCAGACTCAAAAAACATAGAAAAGGATCTCTTCAGACACTACAGCCTGGTAAATACCTAAGACTTCATGCCCCAAGGTTATAACGCAGGCTCCAAACAAAAGCCCTGATGACCTCACTAAAGGTGGGGTTTTTTTTCAGACCTCAGAAAGTTTCTCCAATATGTTTGGGATTAGATAGGTTTTAATTGACACTGAATCCAGTATTAAATCTGTTTAATGTGATCCAAATCCATTTGCATCATTGATTAAAATCTACTTTGGTTCAGCTTTCAACATTTGCAAGTAGCTATAGCTATAACTGATGATGTTTTGCTGCAGTAAAAGCAGGAACAGTGGCTGCCTAATTAATACTGACAACCCAGAGCTCCAACCTGAACATGAGGCAATTAGAAAAAGCAATGAAATGTTGATTAAATATCTAATACACTGAAAAGCAGCTGTTGCCTAGTGACTTGTACACCTTATTTTAAACTATTTGCTCCAAATACTGGAGGCCATGATTAATAACCATTAAAATGATAAGCTTACAATAATATGATATGGTCATATGCTGTTATACAATTAACCTGAATTAGCTTGAGTTGATACAATTAGCCATCAGTCATTGTTGATAGAAAAAGAGGGAAGACAAAATCAAAGGTTCGCCAAGACATTCTTTAGCATTGGTGTGTTGTTTATTTTGCCATCCAGGAACCAAAAAGGACCCAGCTATTAGAAACCAACCCTATCATCCAGAGCCAGAGAAGACATTGTACAACTGTTTTCACAATCTTAGAATTACTCCTATTTATTTTATCACATTTAAACTGGTCTTGATGTGTAAAATCGAAGGAAGGCGCCTTTAAATAATGTTGAAATATAAAAGTAGCACTTCTACCACCTTCACAAACTTTTCAGGCATGATGAAATTGCATCATTCACAGAAACCAATTTGAAAGATTGGCAAGTGGATTGGTGAGGTTAAGTGGAGCCTTGAAAAGCAAATGACTTCTGATGAAACAAACAAACAAAGAAAGAAAATCAATGATGATTCCCAGTCATACAGCTATCACACCAATTTGTCACAAAAATGGGAAAACATCCTTTTGTCAATGTCTCACTTCTCCAGCTAAATATTGTGTTTTCTCAAACTTTTCTGACAGCTGTATCCACTAGCCATCCTGTTTATGTTCAAACATCGGGAGGATACAAGCCTTGAAAGAATGTGTGCGTGTGTGTGTGTGTGTGTGTGTGTGTGTGTGTGTGTGTGTGTGTGTGTGTGTGTGTGTGTGTGCGTGCGTGTGTGTGTGTGTGATTGGCTGCTGGGGACTCGTCTTCTTATGGAGACAAATAGCAAGTCCCCTTCATGTAAATGATTCATCTTAGAGTGAAGACTCAGTTAAATGTTATGATAGGTTTGGGGTTACAGTATATTAAGGTTAGGATTAGGCAAATAGTGGTTATGGTTAAGGGTTAGGGTTAAATCAAGTCAGTGTACTATACTCTTGCCTATGTGTGTATGTGTGTTGCTTAATGGTGAATAAATCATTTCCCACTCTGATGTATGAATGACATGAACCATTCATAAATTGTGAAATGTAAGGCCACAGGGGACAAAGTAACATGGTACTGCAAGCCTTACATGAAGTCAGTGTGAATAATTACTAATATAAATGTCAACGTATGGCTTGCACAAACACACACACCAAATTGACAAATGGACAAACATCAACACACTCCATTACCTGCACTTGTGTCCGTTCATACAATTGTAAACAGTTTATGACAGCAGAGTCCCTGTATAACTGCCAAGAGGGTTGACATCATCCATGTATTTGATATCGTCATTACTAGTTGGATTACGCATGAAATTCAATGGATTCATTTAGAGCACACAATAGGACACTACTACAGCACAAATGGTGCTTTGAATTTCTCACAACTGGCTGATAATGGAAGAATTAAGATCAATGGAAAATACATCTTAACTTATACAGTATATTCTTGAAATCTATTTTGTGGACTGTGGTCGTCATTTTGGGAAACTGTAGTGCAAAAATATCCCTTATAAATGAGGCACACATTGCTATTTTTCTCATGGCCTCAAATTTTCAGTGTGGCACTGATAACTTGATGTTTAAAAATGCTGTGATTGGCTTAGAATACTTCACTTTCCTGACAGAAACTGTAATCTGTACGTTTTCTTTCCTAAAAAGAGGCTTAACACAAAAACAGCAGCCATCGAAGATTGTGCACACCAAAGGCCTCAATAGTCGCATTGAAAATTCACAACATGTTCATCTCCATGTGACCTCTGTGAAACATGTATCTGCTTCTCTTACTGAGGTCATCACCCTTGCTCCGGTTAAAATTTTAATGCTCGCCATCGTACGCGGCAGAACAGACTATCCATGAGCAATACGGATTGAGAAGCGTGTCTACCGGTGCATACATTCGATCTCACAGCACTGAAAATAGCTATCATAATGGATATATTCACTGAAGTGAGAATTCATGGCCATGATAGGCCAATATAGCTGTCGTATATCTTCCCAGAGTTTTCAAGGCATGAAAGTGTGCAGAGGGAGTGAGCTCTGAGTGAATATAAGAGTCACATACTCTTCCCTGTGCAAATAAATAAGCACATCTGTCATTGTTTTTAACTGCTCCTGCGTTTATCATAGTGATAAAAGATCATTTTACACAAAAAAAAAACAACTTACATATTTCCTAAATATTTCCTAACTAAGCTGCTGAGCCTTGTGATTTTGGTTTGTTTGCGTTTCTCATCACATTGAAATAATAGATTTGACACCTTCAATAACGGGAATATGGCTTGTTGTTACTATGGATAATCTATAGACTTCACTCACAATTCACAGGGTACAAACAGGCCCTTTGCAGTTTTCAGTTTAGCAAAACCTTTTGGACAGCACAGAAATTATGCTTGCATGATAAATCCCACTGCATCTATAATCCAGTTCATCTCAATGAAAGGAAAGTACAAACTCACTCTAATCCTCTGGGTGTTTTGCCCAGATAAACAAGAATCAAGGTGACGTCTAACGGTAATGAAAGATTTTGTGCATTTTGTTTCTCAAATAAGATACAGTTGTTTGATTCAAATATCCTCCTCTACTCTCTCTCTCAGGAGAATTATGTTGGCCATTATACATGCCAATGACTATCTATAATTATATCCGCACTCATTTGTGTGGAGAAATTATCACACTTGGCAGAAGACACAGGAGGTGAGAAAGAGGTTTGCTGATAAAGCATCCGACAAAAAGTTTGCAGCTCTGTGTCACTGCAGAGACAGAGACATGATGAATACAATCCATTCACGTCACACATACACATGTTTGCAAAGCACAAAACAGATCCAATCACTGGTCATACTGCAGAATATTGGGCTCAACATTACACATTTATCCAACCAAAATCAGAATTAAATCTTCTTATTGAATTTAAATCTTTCAAATTCATTATTGCTGGTTCCCAACTGAAGTGTAAGAAACTAGGAAAATAGGAAAACAGAATATTCCCTGCGACTTCTTTCTTTTACTTGTTTGTAAAATACTGAAGTGTTTTCAGGCCTTCAACAATCATTTAAATGAAACAGTCTGAGATAAGAAGGAAAATTAATTCTGAGCTGAAACTACACACAACTTTGACAAGGGGTCATAATATATGTAGATTTCCTTTTTTAACAAGAGTATGAATTAAATTACTATTGAGGAATTACAACTCAATGATAACCTCACTGCAACCTTAGAGGGGAAGGATAGTTTAATTTATGAGACCTGGTTACCAGTTTTAGGTAGGGGTAAACCAATTATCCAGTGGGATCCCACGACACAAAGTGAAATGTATCAAAATATACTGACACCTGGTATGTGCCTTTATCATTTGCTTTGTGACTGCAGATGCTAATTGTTTTCATGAATGATTGATCTGCTAGTTAATCATTAGATTCATAAGAAAATCAGAAGGAAATTAGGAATGATTAGTGCGTTCAGGGTGACATCTTCTAGGTCTTTGATTTGTCTTATCTTTACTCCAACGATACTCACTTAATCATAGACATCTGAGATCACTGGTGAGGTAGTTGGAGGTTTGGTACCTCTACTTTTGAAAATGACTAGTCAACTATTAACACATTGGTTCTTTCTTGAGCGGTCAACTAATTTTAAAAGAATGTGCATACATCATACTGACTAAAGCTGTACCACTGTGCTACCATTCATTTTATACATTTTATGTGTTTTTTATTAGACTTTTTAATAAATAGAATTTATTTTTGAAGTATTAAATATAAGGATTTTTCAAATAAACCATTTATTTGCTATTTATCTAATTGAATGCAGTGCTTTTTTTTTACATTACTATCATGTAGAAACAGAGATACAAGATTCTAAGAGCTTCGCTTATGCAAGCAACCAGTGGAGCAAAACTCTTCTCCAGACACTGGAACAGATTAAGACACACAATTCTAAACAGTGTCCCCGTATAACTCCACACACACCCACACACACAATGTACTGACACTGCAAACACACAGACATCATGTGCATACACAAACACATATAAACACAGTGTCTCTGCACTTCTGTCAATGTTAAACAGTCTGTTTCTATGTTGCTGCAAAAATATACACACACACACACACATAAAACGTTCAAAGTGCTCCCATGCCACTGGAGTGGTGTGTGTGGTGTGTGTGTGTGTGGGGGGGGGTACTTTAGGCCACACTCCTTCACTCGTTGTGCTGATGGGGAGAGTTACTGGAGAAACATCTTGTACAGATACAGGCCTCAGGGCAGCAACAGGATGGATTCCACCTGACCGCGTTTCACCTTAGCTCTGCATTTTGTCTCGGGTTTCCCCCCTCCTGTCTTCAGTTCATCACAAGTAATTGACATTTTAGCCTTGAAGGACTGTACCAAGGGACCTGGCATACGCACACACACACACACACACACACACACACACACACACACACACACACACACACACACACACACACACACACACACACACACACACACACACACACACACACACACACACACACACACACACACACACTCTTTTGGTTTCAGGTTGAAACATTTCCACCTTTCAGCTTTCTTTTTGCATTTCAGTCTTAACCATACTTGGGCCAATTTTTCCAGTGTGCTGAGCTTTCACCAACGAGGGAAAAACTTTTTTGGTCTAACTTTTAGAAACCACATCTCAGAAACTGCAGGAAAATGTGTGTTGTGTGCCAACAAATCATTTTTGTACTAGATATTGATTCTCTGAAAAAAAAGCTCTCGACACAAAAGAGTTGTAATAGCTTCGGTGTTATATGCCCCAAAGATGTTGTGTGATTACGCAGCTAATTTTGGCTTCAATAACATGGTCATCTCTTCTAAATCTGTCTTTTTCTTAGAGTCCCAAAAAGACATGTTAGAGTGCCGTAAGCTTGCTGTACACTTGCTTTTATCCCCTGTGGCCAAATACACTCAATCTTGTCTCAGACATTAAACTGATGCCAAACTCTATGTGCATCTTCACAGTGCTCTGGGTACTTCTGTCAATGCCACACTCTCCAGGGAGCCCACTCTACGTTGTGCCATTGGCTCTCAGACCCAAGTGTCTACATTAACACTGACTTGGAAGACTTCACACTTCCCTTTATGTAGCAAGTCTCAAGACATCTTTCCACTGAACCATGAAGAAAATCATCCCCTCAAACAGGATTTTGAAGTTGCTGCAGCCCTTGTATTCATTCTTTCTATTCCCCAGGGGTGTGGCATTGTTGGGGGAGAAGGGGAGATGGAGCTGACAGAGAAGGTCGGGTGACTGTCTATTCTGGGACATTTCCCCCACCTCTAGCATGACCACAAGTGTCTCTCTTGATCTCAGTCTCACATACATAGAAGAATGTGTCTGTAGATACATGGAGACACAAACCAACCAATGTGCAATTACTGGACATCCAAATACATGATACATGATGCTATAGTTACATTACAAATAGCGTATAAATATTTGTGAGCAAAGACATGCAAATAAATATATATATATGTTAAAAATAAATGTATGCCCAGCAAGATAATCTATAAACATAAATATATACTGAAAAGCATGTGTTGTATTCAAATTAACTACAAACATAGCATGAACATGTTGTGTTTTGAGCCGTAGCTGGTTAGTTCACATCATTCCCAGCCAGCAGTCTAGAACGTGGTTGTGTGAAAGATTATCGATGTTATGTGTTTGCTGATTCGCTTTTGACAACATGAGAGGAAGGACAAGCTTCACAAGCTGCTGCGGTGGAGAAGTGGTGGCATGACATGTGAAGGATGAGAGACTCTTAATTGATTACCACAGTGGATAAAACACAGAGGAGGGGTTAAATGGGGATAAGCAATGGTACTGTGTGCTGTACTGTACTTTAAAGCTGCATATATTCCTAATGTAGGTCATCAATGAAGCCAACGTCATCTCCCACATATTACATTTGCATGTTTGGAGGAAACAAAATTGTTTCCTGGATTATATTCACTGGCAATGTTTTTGTAGTCTATGAAATCATCTTCATAATTATTGGAAGGCGGTCAGGGTGGAAGGTTGGCATGCGATACAAAGGAAAGCAGAGATCAGGATTTACAGTATGTCCAGTGTGATCATGATTTGGTTAGAGAGTGCCTCGTGCTTCAAGTGAATAACTTATCCATCATCAAGTGAAGAGAGGTTCTTAATGATTGTAGAGCTGTGGTAAACAATGCCCTTCTGCTTGTTTGTCTGAACCATTTTGTTTTACTGGCAGCCTCAAATAAATATTCAGTAATGATTGTGAAGAGCCCTTTAAAATTGTTCTCAGACCATGCTTACATATTTTTACATGTTGTTATGCATGTGGTTTTCAAATGGGGATGTGTAAGCAGTGAGGCTTCAATGATCTGATATTTAGTGAAACATTACTTGGTGTGAAGCAGTATCCTTACGCCTTATGAGACTTTCATGGTGGAAAAACTCGGTATGAACCCTTTTTTCCTGACAGGGAATCTTACACAGTGGACATTTTATCCAACCTGAGGTGAAGCTCATCGTTGTAAATGCTTTTCAGAACTGAAACCAAACATCATTATAGAATCCAACTGATCTTCCTTTAAACACACACGTTTCACTCTCACAGATACAGCTCTCAAGAAAAGCTTTTTGGCACTTGCTTTATTATGCTGAAAAAATACTGTAAGCAGATTCACAGAAAACATGTTGATGAAAAAGTTTATAAAATGTCTGTTATATGTATTATCCTTATATTAGAAGGATTTTGTTGGCAAAAAAGTAACATTAATATTGCACAAATTAATACAAGAACCAGGACTGTATAATATGTAAAAATAACTATAGTACATTTTTGAATACATACAAATACAGTTTTAAATGTAATTTGTGTAAAATTTACGGATTAAGAATTAATAACATTTGTCTTTGAACTTATTTAAAGTGTCTCTCTCCCCATAGTATGTAAACATATTTCTAAAAAATAATGATAACTTTATATGTATAACACAGTTTATGCAAAGATGCTGCCCAAACTGCTTCACAAAACAAGATCAATACAGAAAGTTAGGCCAAAAACTAAATTCAAAATAAACAGGTAAAAAAAAAGTTTGACTATATTATGATAAAACATTAAAAATGACAAGTAAATAAAGTTACTAAAAGCCGAAATAAAAGGATAGGTCTTTAAAGGGAGTATGCTGTCCTAAGATTGCAGGGGAGTGTGTTCCACAGATCAGGGCCAAAAAAAAAAAAAGCAGCCTCGTCAGATGTCTTGTCACCTCAGAAACTTCACACACCTTCATTTACCCTAGGTTCTCTGAGTACGTAATTATCTTAAAACTTGAAAGGATCACTCAAGCACTCTGGTATTCTTGCTTCTTCACTTTATGTGGAAATATAACCTGAGGAACTTCTTTTAAAAGAAAGGCAGTGGAAGATCTGAGAGTTCTTGTTGGAACATAAAATGAAAGGCAGTCGCTGATGAATGACAGTGCTGGGTTATGTAAGGCTTTGTAGATGATGTGTGTATGTGTGTGGAAAATGTAGTGGTAGTTAATGTCTCATTGTTAAGGAATCCAAATCTGTGACTTTGATTTTTGCATTGGTTGAGTTTTAGTGAAAGTCTATCTTTTGAATGCCCAGTTCTGTAATTTTATTTTTCAAGCCACCTGTCATTCCCATCTCTGATAGATGCTCACTCATAATTTCCTTGATTTCCAATAGCATAGGGACATACCTTCATTGTCAGCCATATTGGGGCTGTCCCCCTCTGTTCTTTCATGGT
Source organism: Scomber japonicus (assembly GCF_027409825.1). NCBI lineage: Eukaryota > Metazoa > Chordata > Actinopteri > Scombriformes > Scombridae > Scomber > Scomber japonicus. Next base: position 12,718,948 of record NC_070590.1, on the reverse strand, counting down.
GTCATTTTGCATGCCCAGCCACTTCCCCATCACTGTCCAGTTTTCTCAGATTCATCAGTGCACCACTTCATCAACCTCATCAGCCTTATCGGTCTCAGCAGAAGTCATCAGCCAGCACCACCATCAGTGTCTGGACTCCATGGGGGGATTTATCTTGCTGCTGCTCAGGACTGATGTCCCTTGAGTCAAAATCCCCCTGTAGATTCTACACACCAAAGACTTTTGACTGTGCTTGATCATTAATATTATTTGTATAATAAACAATTTTCTGCTTCATTCGCTTGTCCCTCGTGATTGAAATGTTGGCCACCAGAAAATGAATATAATTCTACTTATTCCATCAGTATTTAAAATTGACAGCTTAACTATCATTTCCCCTGTGCCCACCCAAATGGGGAAGAAGCAGCTATACTGTAATATATTCCCTGGACAGTTTATCATAGAAGGAAAGACACACAAGTGCCCGCTGTCACAAGAAAATAGATAGAGCATAACTGTCAGAAGTCTACCGGTGACCGTCAGTGAGATGAATGATGTTAAGTAAACATTTTGAGTGTGCAGGATAGAGCGCTACACTCACACACACACACACACACACACACACACACACACGCATCTAGTCACATGCTTGCATCCATGCATGTGTTCTGTTCAACTGACATCAAACACAGGCTACACAGCAGCACTAATGAGAACATAAAAGTTTGTGTAAATCAGTCACAGTGTTAGTGGGTGTTGAGCTGAAACACTAACTGACCACCCATCTCTCCCTCCTCCCCCCGGGGCTAGCTTAATGGCATGTGGCTCAGATCCTTAACATACAGGCCGAGACAACAGCAGGCACCCACATCAATAACCAACTCTCTTCTCTTGTCTGTTAGTGATGAGGCCTGACAGCAGCTGAGAGGAAAGTGTGCAGAAAATGCATGCATAAATGCACACACACATTATCATTTGGTAGTTCTGTGGCATAAGCAAACATTAAACATCCTTACACATACAAACACACTTACAACACTTTACTTTGTGTGTAGTTTTATGGCATTTGCATTGGATTCAGACCATTCCATATCTTGTTGGTGTAATAACACTAAATAAAAACAGGCTTGAAATTAGTTAAAAACAAAATAGCCCAAAAATACATGCACAGTGACAATTCCAGAGTGCATCCTGTTCAGGTGTTCTTGCTTTCTCTGGTGTCTTTTATCCTTGTCATTTTTTCCACTTGCCTCTATTCAGCCCTCTCTCCCTCCTGTCTCTCCTGCGGTATCTAAATCTGTCCTCCCGTCTCCTTTTCCTTTTCCTCTCACTGATCGGTCTGAAATATTGTTCTTCCTCCCTGTCTGCAAGCACCCACCCTCTCTTTTCATGCTGGTGTCTGTAAGCTGATTATCAGTCTAAAGTCCTTTTTGACAGGTGTAAACCCAACACTGGTTTTAATAGATTCCATTTGCACACAACAGTCCTGGTCTTTGATTCACTAGTGACACACAGGCACTGGGACACATGCTGTGTAGTTAAACAGAAGCCACATACACAAAGAAATATTACGTAGTCACACATACTCTTTAACAGTAATTACACTGATACAGTCACAGACAAACAGACTGACTGAACTGACTGAAAAATATTCAAATAATGTATTATATATCATATTATTACAGTTAATTCTAAAAACAGGAAGAACAGTGATGAGGTGGTTTTGTATACAACTGTTTTCAAGGTCAGCAATGAACTTTCAATCCTACTTTAAAGTCTATAAGGACGAAATGTCCTTGAAGGTCTTAGAGGAATGGAAACTTTAAGTCTGTATTCAGCAAACTACCCACGCCAAGTGAATGCTTCCTGCCCAATGTGGCAGAGAGGCAAGTAAACAAGCTTTTGTGTAGAAGACCATAACACTAAACCATTGCTGTGGCTGCAACAAAGCCATGGACATTTCTCCTTGTTTTAGGTGTCTACTGTGCAACATACAGTAATGATCGCCATGGTTAAACTGGTGGCTTAGCAATTTGTGGAAAACATCCAATTGAAAAGAAATTATCAGGCCAAATCATGGACCTGTTATAGTGTTGATAACATGGGGACTTGGAGGATAAGGTAAAAGCATTACTGTAAATGAAAGTATTCAACAAAGCTATGCAACAAATAACCATGTACTTGAATGCATGAACACTTGCAGTTGAGCCTATAATAACCAATTATGTATATTATGATAATTATCTTCATAAAGTATAAAGAGCAATAATAAGATGAATGTCTAAGCTAATTGCATTGGTGTTCTTATGAGAGTGTTATTATGTGCCACATGGCTCTACACTGGAAAGGTTTGTTTGATTTACAATCAGAGCAATCACGTGTTCAAGACTTACAAGGTTTAATTGATGCAATACAGGTAAACCTACTGCTATGATGCCCTGCTGATCAGATTAGTTGTTCACTAGGTTGCGCAATGTCATCTTAAGGCATACTTTTTCACTTCTGCTATACGATAAATGGACATATAAGTCTTAAATGTTGTGTCCAATAATGTTTGCACCAAGAACTTCAGTTCTGGATCAGGGAAGCTACTATGTACTGACCAACAGTACAGCAGATAAATTGTAGCACAAAGGGTTGCACTTTAAGTTAATGTAGGATATTTACTTGAGAGGTCTATCCAGTACATCTTCTGGTTAGGGAGTGACAGGACTGCCATAACCGCCATAACTGAAAAGTTCAAACATGATTTTGAACAAACTTTTTTGCCTCCCCAGCAAAGCTATTTGGAATCCATGCTCTGCTGATGAAATGATGATGAAATGAATCTCTGCAGTCTGTACTTGTGGATTACTGTAAGTTATTTTTGATATCCCAAGAGCACAGATTTTGATTAGACTCTGATTGGCTGCTTCCTGCTGCAGAGTCAGAGTGACGACTGATTGCTCTCTTTTTTCCTGTTCCTTTTTTTCCCTCTTCCCCTAGATAATCTGTTGAAAGTTTGTCCGATGCTGCTACAAGTCAGCGACTCCACAAGCTTCAAAGCAAATTCCACAGTCTTCTCCTGCATGTCGTAGCCTCAGAGCACAGGCCGTCCCTGAGCACCCGCTCCCCGCAGATCGAAAGCAGGTTGCTGTCACTGCGCTTAATGAAGACCTTGCATTCTATTTCATCAACCCTTTCTTTTTCTTCTTCTGCCAGTCCTCTTCTACGTATTGCATATGGTGATTTCATTTTTAATATGTGTTCATCTCTTCACTAATGAGTACACTGATTGCAGAGGTACTGTATGTTGTTTTGGAGTGTCATATTATGATGACAAAAAAAGAACATTTCTGGCTTTGTTTTCAGAGTATTTTGTGAATGCACTTTTTGGGTTAGGGTTAGGGTTTGGTGGTTGAGAATAAACTTGAAAATGTTAATATGGTATATTATCTCATGCTGCTCAGATAAACCTGAGAATCCGAGGAGATGAAATTAATATAAAGTAGGGAAAAAAAGAAAGAAGACAGTGAAAGAGGAAGAGGAAGAGATTCAAACAAGCCAGCTAATTAATGCTGCTTGCGATCGAAAACCTGATGGTGACCTTTCAAGCTCAAACACTTATTTTTGCAAGTAACATTTCATGCCAATTACACCTAGGACAAAGTAATTTCCTCTCTTCTCCTTTCCTCTCTCCTCTGATCTCATCTCCCATATTTTGCTTTACTTTCTCTCTTTCTAATCCCATCTCGTCTTTGTTTCTTTCACCCCCACCCTCGACGCTTCATTTATCTCATCTGCTTATCTCTCCTTTCACCCCTTCTACTTGTCTGCTCTCTGCAGTTCCTTTCCTCTCTTTTATCCCTCCATTCTACTTTTCACCAGTTTACCTGTTAGTTCCGGCATAGCATAGCCTGAGAGATGTGGGTGTGCAGATACACTTTCTCCCCCTGTAGTCACATAACCAAACTAATCAGACCCCCAGTAACATATCTTAGCCTCTTGTCCTCCTGCAAGACACTGATAGAAGTGATGTGGTTTGTTTTCCTGCTAGCGTTAATTATGTAACCCAATTATACCATCACAGAGCTGACGCAGGGATGCTAAATTAAAAGTGATTGGCTTCATTACAGTTGCCTTAATGCTGCACAGGGTGCTTTCAGGAGACCCTCTTTAAAAGTTACTTCCCTGGTGAAAAACATTCAAATCTGTGGGGTGTCATTATATTGCATTTTCGAGACTGGTGCAGCATAGGTGCCACATATATTTAGTGCAAATTGGATTTTCATTCATTTCCATAAGGTTGCATATAGACTGATGTTTAAAACCTCCAAGTGATCTACACGCCTCTTTTGCTTCCAGTCATGTTGCTTTCCTTGTTTGTATTGTTGTGCCGCCAGACAAGTCATTACCACAGTGAGATCGACCCAAAAGGTTTTCATTTTCCAGCATTAGAACAATCTGGGAGCTTTCAAACCAGAAAGGTCATGATCTGCATTAATTTCTCCATCTCCACACATGACCTGCATGTAACCTGTGATCCATCCTACATTCTGACTCAGTGAGGCACACCTTCCTTTAAATGTGGTACAACAATTTTCTCATCCCTATTGGTTATATCATGAAGTTAATGTAATGTAAAATAATGTTGACTCATACAATATATATGGCCCACTCATATAATAGTAACACTGAAAATGTGCAAAAGTGATACTAGGGCTGGGTACTAGGTCACTGGTTTCACAGTGCAATTGTATCATATTTATATTAACATGTTGCGTTATTGAACAATATTCTATTTTAAAAATTAATGATTATAAGCAAACTACAATTAAATAACCAGCAGTTGGTTATTGAAGTCATTGATTTACATTTGTGAAGAAATGTGCCTGATATAATGTTCAACAGTGCAATACAGAGACAAACTGAAAAGGATCTCTCTATAACACTTAGCATTCATGACTAAATAGGCAGCAATAAAAGTGTAAATTGGGGGTACAGCTGAGGCTGAAGGGAACATCATTAGTTTTGTAGTAATTTGTTCACAACTACTGGAATTATATTCTGATGTGACAAGATGAAAAGCAAAAGATGTAGATGTTGAGATATTTAACTGGATATGGGAAGATTTCAACCACATGATGGTCCTAGATGAAAAGTCACAAAATCACCATAGTAATTAGGATTGATGTACCAAATTTTATGGTAATCCATCCAACAATTGTCAATTTTTCATTGCCATGTCATGCCATCTCTCACCTCATTTCCCATCCATCTCTACAGTCTACTCTCAAATAAAAGGTACAGAATGCCTCCAAAAAAGATTAAAGTACACAATTAATTAAAACCAAACCTGTTACTGTCATAGTGGCAGCATTATGTAATTAAGTAAATTGGGTAATTTGAATTCATTCTCTGTGGCTGTAAATTTCATGGCTATAATTGCTGAGATACTAAGACATTGCCATTCCCAGAGCCGTGATGCTAGCATGGTTAAACATTCTGATCCATTTCATCTAGACTGGTGTGGTTTAATCAGATCTGAGTGACAGTGCTCAGGCACAGGTAATCAAACAACCTTGCACAACATTTTGATTGAAATATTGCTCATTTCTGAAAATATCTTTTGAGGCCTTTACTATCATTATAACAATATAGGTGAATAAGATGATTCCTACACCTGCTGCATCATGTACAATAGTCTTATTACCATTGTGATACTGATTCCAGCAATATTAGACAAGCCTTGCACTGATCCCAACGTTATGTTTCAGTTCATATGCAGAAATCAGACTTTTGTTCCCACCATTCTCTGTTTTACAATCTGACCCACTTTTCTGGGTAGTCACATGCATATAATGACAAAGTGGAAATGTGAGCCAGTCCCTCCCTCCCCAGGACTCAATATCAGAAAGAGGGGTTTGGGCGTAAGGCCTCAAGATAGTCTAACATCTTGCCCAGAGGATGTATTTGTACATCAATCTGCCTCAGGCTACAAAACAGCGGATTAGCTGCAGCTTTGTGGGCTGTTTTTGAAATTAAGACTTGCTTGCAATTCCCTTTCGCTTGTTTACTCATTTTGTTCCTCCTATACTTTTAAGTTCTGCAAGTTACCAAAGTATTATTCTACAAATACAAGATATTGAGTACTCTAAATTATTTCCAATGTATATCCCTGTTGACCTACTTCTGAAGACAAAGCATTCTAAGGACGCTTCTGACCTTCATTTTGAGTTGCCTGATTTCCCATCAACTCCACAGCATGACACTGATGTAAATGCCTCCACTTGATCAAGGACTTCATCTACCTGGAGAGACAGTAGAGAAAGAAGGAAAGACCATGATGAGGGAAAGAGATGAGGGAAAGGGATGGAACAAAATGAGGGATGAGGAAGGGAGGGATTTGGAAAGCAGAGGGGTTGAGGAGTGCGGAGGAAATGCATTCAGCTCAGTTAAGTGTGACTGCCACACTTTGCTGTATATTTAGCCTTCATAAACTGAGCTATTTTTATGTACCAAACCATAAACAATCCATCGCTCAAGTCGCTGTTCTTCCACTCTGCTTCTTCAGTTTAAAATCCATGGGCACTGCTCATTTCTGCTTTCCATATATCAAAGTAGGATGTAATTTAAGCCTGTTTTTTACAGTGTCATGATGCTTATTTTAAGCAAAAGGAGAGGAAAGGAGAGATGTGGAGCCAAAACCATCATAATTAACTTTCTCGTTGCTGCATCATACTTATGTTCATCCCTATCATCCCCTAATGGTGATAATTTTACAGCCCTAACTTAGCACTCCTCCTCTGTTCTCCACCCACCTTTTTGTTTGCATCTGCACTTGTCCTGCTTCTCTCACTTTCCTTCTCTTATTCCCAACATTTCTTATTTCTCCAAACTCCTACACTTCCCTGCCTCATCTCCTTTAGCTCATTCATTCCCTCCTCCATAAAGTAGTTGTAAACACTTTCAACAAGTCTGTAACATGGAGGTATGAACCAACACTGCCCCCTACAGGCTGAAGGAATTTTGGTAAAACTGGTGAAGATGCTCTGAATGCTGGAAAAGAATATTCTCATTAAAAATGTCTTAAAGATGGAAAAAGGCTCTCAGTTTATGAATCTTTTTGAACTGCATCTGGTCTTTCTTCAAGTAAAAGGCATTTGAAATTTGCACATGTCTACAGCATATAAGAGGTAATTGTTGGAAAGAATATATTCTGGAGCTCTGTATGAACAAGTGTTTCACAGTGTGATTCCTCACTATCAAGTGTAGAAAATAAATATCAAGCACTTTTTAGATGGTGGTACCCGTTTAAGATGTTTTAATCAACATACTCACAGAAGAATCCTTCAATCTGTACAGCTATAATTGTAGGTGTATGTCAATTAGGAATATGAATTTCGTTTTGCTACCCAAAGGAACATGAAATTTCCTATTAATAGGAATAAAACTAATATTTAAAAAGAAAAAATCTAGAATGAAGAGCCAAGAACACACCTTTTGCCATCAACTTAAAATTCAACCTTTAAAAAGTATTATTTTGTCACAAATTGACGCTACAAAGTGCATCCAATTCCCCAGCATTAATAAATGTAGATTTTTCAAGTGACGATCACTTGTTTGTTGTTTATTCAGTCAGCGAGTGGATATGGTATGGCTGTGGGGCGGCATTTCAGAGCTAGCTAAAAACAATTTAATTAACTCTGATGGATGTGGACTTACATAACCACTGGCACAGCATTTACTTTAACACTGAGTTTAATTAACAGTGACGATTTTGCTGTGTACCTTTGAGAAACCTTGTCACTGTTTCTCAAATGGTGGCTGCATCATTTTGGGAGCCAAATTGTTCTGTATCATCCACACTAGAACAGGACAGGTGCTGACAAGAGAAGAAACACTGGTGTCACAGATCATAAGACATCATAAGACACCCAGAATCTGCAAAGTGGTGTTTTACCTCGTGGTGCAACCTATAAGAAGACATCTAAAGTTAAGTTATTTTGTCAGATAGGGATAAAAACATTTAGAAATGCCAAACACATTTTTCATTGAAGTTGAGGTGGTAAGATATGTTTTGCAAAGTTTTTCTGCAGTGCTGCAGTACAATCACAAACATCAGCATTTCAATTACTACTGCATGAAAATTGCTATTCGCCCCTCTGTGAGAGGCATCACTGTATACTTTTCACTGAACCCCGGTCACCTACAAGTCATTGATATTCAGTATTCAGAATGGATTCTGAGCCGCATGCAGAGCACATATTTCACTCCTAACAGTAGCCAGTCAGTGTAACCACACACAATGCTGTGATGTACTGCAGCAGGATGAGAAACAGCTCACTTCAATTATGGTTGTCACGATTTTTGAAAATATGAATTAGGGATGACTGCGCAACACACTGTATCTCTAGCTTTTAACTTAATAATAGGACAAAAGCCTCATAAAACCTTTACATTTATACAGAGGAGCCATTATGGATGAGATCCTGAATAAATCTGAGGGTGCAAAGTGGGGCAGCACACGTTGCATGTCAGAGCTGTTGATACTTTTTCAGGGGCCCTCAAGTGGCACCCGTGGTCTAATGTGGCAAACAGTGGCCTTGTGTCTCTGTGTGTTGCAACAGATGCTTCCTTCAGAGTGTATTTCCTCAGAAGCTTTTACTGACATTGCCACTGTAAGGCTGCTGTGACATTATGCTATAGTTAAAGTTAAGAAATAACAATGTGTACAGAGATTAGATTTTGTTTAAATAAGTAAAGGTGCAGTAGATGATTACCAGTGAAACTTTTGTTTGTGACTGTTCTCCCAAGAAAAATGACAATAGATCAAAATAGCAGTTGCCCAAAAACTATATTGTTACGTTCAAATGACAGATGCCATCTAACGGTTGTAATAATGATCCAGAGCTGTGGTGCAGTTGCGATACTGTCTATATGGTGAATTAATCACTGGACATTGAAGTTTGCCTACCAACCTCATCTGAGAGTAGATGATGCCATAATCTACCTGCTGCAGCAAGCTCACTCACATCTGGATGGAACCAGTTGGATGTGAAAATCGCATTCTTTGATTTCTCCAGTATATTTAACACCATCCAGCCATTACTACTGAGGGAAAAGTCACATGTGATAACTACAGACACGTCCACCGTCTCCTGGGTTACAGACTACCTGACAGGCAGACCGCAGTTTGACAGAGCACAGGGCAGTGCTCTGTCTGAAATGGTGGAGAGTAGAACAGGAGCTCCACAGAGGACCGTACTGTCTCTCTTCCTTTTCACTTTGTTAATCTCAAACTTTCAGTACAACTTCAGGTCATGCAACTTACAGAATCCCTTTGATGGCTCTGCAGTGGTTGAGTGTATAAGTGATGGGTGGGAAGAGGCATACAGAGCATTGGTAGGAGTGGTCTGGAAGAAATCATCCGTTTCTGAACGTGGAAAAACCAGGCAGGGAGTTCCGGTCCTCTGAAATGAGGCCAACGTGGAAGTAACTTGGAACTGCATTCTAGCAAAAGGCCACCAGGGGACGACCGTTTTAGTGTCAAAAGGACTTCCGTCTCTATACAAGTCAATGGAGAATTCACCAACTTCTCACTTGATTTCTAACCTCAGTAAACGTTTTCAAAATGTGTTTATGGTCTCAATCGCTAGTTTAAAGCATCATGATTGACAGGTTGACTGTGCAATGTCCTCGAGATCCAGCCCTCTCAACCTCCCCGCTCCGCCCATGGCCCCACCTCATGCCCATATAAGTAGAATCTGTGTTTTTATTTTTCCCAGCATGCATCTGAAATTTTCAAGATGGCGCTGCCCAGATTCAAAACTATTGGCTTCCGAGCAGCAGTCCACAAACCAATGGGTGACGTCACAGATGTTACGTCCATTTTTTCTATACAGTCTATGGGAAAAACCAGGGAGATGGTGACAGACAGAATGGGGGGTACGGCTACACACCCCCGGTGCATTCTGACAGAGGATACTGGCGTGGTGGAGGATTACAAGTACCTGGGCATACTCATCAACAACAGACTAAACTTGAAGACCAACAGTGAGGCTCAGTATTAATATGGCACGGCAGACTATTTCATGAGGAAGCTGAGATCCTTGAACATGTGCGGCAAGATGTTGGGAATCTTCTACCAGCCAGTTGTGACTGATTCAATGTATTCTGCCATAGTCTGCTGGGGGAGCAACATTGAGCCGGTGACACCAACAGACCTGACAAACTGATTAAGAAGTGTCTGCAATTGGCTGCAAACCAGAAGCTGTGGTGGAGAGAAGGGCACTGAACAAACTGTTATCCATTATGGATAACAGATCCTGGATAGGACACTTCACCTCTGTCTAACAGAGAACTCTCAGAACTCTCAACTTTATGGTTTCTGTCTCAACCAAATCTGTTTTTCTCCTTCAATTAATTTCTCATGGTGAATTTGCAAATCTTTACACTCCAGTTTTACCACATTGCATTTTTAAAACGTCAACAATTTTGCACACTTGTTTAAAATATATAGTATGTTGTCCTATGATTATTTTTTTTTATATTTTATCATATTTGAAATCTATGCTTAGGTATTTTTTCTTATATTATTGTATTGAGTGATTCTATTTTGCTATTTGTTGTTTATTTTCTATAGAAATATATTTGTCTCTCTCTCCTCTAATGTTGTATAATGTATATTTATATTTATATTTATTATTATTATTTATATTTATATCATTATGTATTTACTGTTCCTTTGCAATGCCTGGATAACCTGCTGTTGTGACAATAATTTTCTGATTTGGGATCAATAAAGCACATCTAGTTTAAAACACCCATTATCAGCACATCCAGGTCCCAACCGCTGCCCATTTGGCAATGCAACCGATCCCGGTCTTTAACCCTTCAGGTGGTGGGCCCACAGGGTGGCAACACCATGTTATTTCTGTGCCCAACTGACCACGTTCGCCAGTGAGCCACCCATCCAGGTCTGGCTCGGGAGGATGTACACTCAAACCATTCCACCATGATAAGACGAAAGTTCTCAGAGGGTTATCTCAGGGATGTAGCATAAGCTTGACAGGCGGATCAGTGCAGCATCAGCTGTAATGCGGGCATTCTACTGGACTGTTGTGGAAAAGAAAAGCAACGCTCTCAATTTACCAGTCATGTCTATGTTCCAACCCTTTCATGTTTTGTGGAGTTTTGGGTAATGAATGAGAAAATAAGATAGTGGATGCAAGCAGCTGAAATGAGTTTCATCTGGAGAGTGTCTAGAATCAGCCTCACACTTAGGGTGAGGAGTATAGACATCCAGGGGGGGCTCGCAGTAGAGCTGCCGCTCGCTGATTCACATTGAGAGAAGGCAGCTGAGGTGGTTTCAGCACTTGGTTAGGATGCCTCCTGGACACCTCCCTCTGGAGGCATTTCGGGCTTGTCCAACTGGTAGGAGATCCATAACATGCTGGAGGAATTAGATATCTTCCCTGGATAGGGAAAACCTTAGGATCCCCCAGGAGGAGATGGAGGGTGTTCCCAGGGAGCAGGATGTCTGACTTTCCTGTCTAGTCTGGTGCCACTGCCACTGGGTCCCAGACAAGCAGCAGATAATGGATGGATGGAATGTACATCCATCCATTTGAAGGATTTTTGTGCCCAAACCTAACCAGACCATTTAACATCATAAAACATTTGTTTTAAACAGTGCAGACAAAGTATGTGGTCCTGTCAATTACTAATAATAAGTGCACCAGATTAGAAAACTCCCCTATGAATTGTTATAGAGTGCATGGTTAAACAACATATTAGGTCAATTACTTGGGAGAATTTGTTGTTTTGTTTATATGGCAGTTATACACTGTTTCTTGATCTTTATTGTACTTCATCGTACTGGCATAAGCTTTCCCCGAAATGTGTATTGGTCTGTTATAATCGTAATAGCTGTAACTGATGGTGTGAGAAACAATGAGAATGTCAAATGACTCATGATCATAAAGATGCACTGTTATGTGCATCGTGTAACAGTGAGTAAGACTACCAATTAGTCAATCCAAATGAATCTTGCTACTGGCAGTGGGTATTAAGTATCCCAGATAAAGCCCTGTGAATTACTCATTTACATGTTTAGTTGTGCTGACTTGTAAATCACAAGACCATTTGAATCTTACAATCCAATGGACTTGGCATTGCTTTGTTATCTGAGGAGGCAGTTCAAGTAAGCAGGCACTGAGATCCCTGATTGGACTTGCAAATGCAAAGGCTGGAAGACATTAGTCTCTGTTATGTGTAAAACAACTGAACTAATGGTTGGTCTTGACAAACAACAAATCAGACACATAGTTATTGTCTAAATGAATGCACCATGGACCAATAGTCCATCAAAGACACTAACATACACCAGTAAGTAGACAGTCTCATACATATTCCAGGTGATAGTAGATTGATGAGGCTAAATTACCCATGAACAGTGAGAGGAAATCTAAATGAGGAGGGTGATGTCCTTGCTGTGAGGGAAGATAATGACTTTACCACCATGACACTTCACAGAACTCTACTATTTTCAAGTAGTGTTTACTACTGGTCCCAGGTACAACTACAACACATTTAATATTTGCACTAGAGCCTTCAGGGAGATCTGACAATCACAGATATACTGAGGTCTTTCAGCCAAACTGAAGGGACCCTTACCAAAAATGTTTGGTTTATTTTTTTTAATCGTAAAAGATTAAGTTAAAACCATCAAAAACAAAATTATGGATGATGAATTGTAATCAGAGCTCTCTAAACCCTCAAGTATCAATGTTGCCTCAAAATGTTACAGTAGGCCTAGCTTTTATTATAAGTATCAATTATGCTGTCTCAACAGAATGTATAACAGCTCATCTTTTTAAGTGCTACCAAAATTGGGGGTAAGCTATACAGTTGTACTGTGTCTGAATGCATCCTTCCTGTGTTGACACTGTCAGAGGGCTAGAGCTGCTACTGCTGCATTTGTATCAAGCATATTTTACTACACAGTAGTGAACACAGCTCTCAGGTGCTTCAGTAGTTTACAGCACTGGAAGAAGTGAAATTTAAACTAGCACTGATTATGACAAAAGGGCATCATGAAGACCCTTTCCCTAAAAACTTTCATAGTAATGTATTAGTTTTTTGTCTTTTGTCAAGGAATTAAGTCTGCAAGTAATGATTGTTTATTGTATTGTATTGTTGATTGAATTAATATATAAATAGATTTTTCTATGAATCAATGAATTGATTATTTTGTCTGATCAATAATCTAAAGTGACCACTGTAGTCACAAGTCACAATGAAGGGAAAATACTAATGCTGAAACCAACTGTAACAATAGCAGAAGTATAGAAGAGTTTTTTAAACTGAATCAGTAATGCCAGTAACATAACAAAATATATCTAACATTTGCTAACATTAGCTAACCATAAACACTAAGGGCCCCATCTTGCGGTCAGCGCACAGCGGATGGCGGGCGTTGCGCATGTGTCTTTGTTAGTTTCCCCCGGCGCAGTTGTCATTTTGCCGCCCTGTGCCCACGTTGTTTAAGTAGCAAATGCACTTGTACCAGTCTGTGCGCCTATGGGTGTGTTGGTCTCAAAATGAGGTGTGGTCAGGCGCATTGGTGGCGCGTTGCTATTTTAAGGCAGAGGAAAGCGATTGCACTACTGACCAAAAAAAACAGGTCTAAAGTCACTGGCACATATTTCACTGTTATTTAAGGGGAGCATCATCAAGAGTCCAATATGCTCCTATATAGGTGGGTGTGCTGCGTGCACACCCTGTGCTTGTTACGCAGGAGTAAGGACGCGCAGCAGCACACAAACATGCAAAACATTACAAATAAAAGGACCACAATGTGAATTCATATTATGAAGTACATCAACATATTAAAAATACATGTCATATTAGTTAGTCATAATATTTATCAGATTTAATTAATTGTAAAAAATAACAAATTAAATGAGAATGAGCCTTCCACTGTTTGGGGGGAGGGTGGGGGGGTCAGCACCTTGAAGAGTTTTAAAAGCTAAAAGCTATTGGCCAGGTAAGACTGTAGCAGCAAAACCCCTGAGTGAATTGATCTGAGCATTTTACTGATGGGTGCTTTGTACTGCTTATGAACTAAACGTTTCATTTTTAAGAGGTAGCATGTGTGTCTTCTATAGAAACTTACATTGTCTGTTCTTCAAAAACCCACAGGAATTAATTTATGTTGCTATGCGAAAGAGATACACTGCTGATCAAGGAAACACTTTCAGCATTTTATTTGGTAACTTACTTAAAATAATAATCTGTTACTAGAAACCTTGATTGATTCCTTTGTTGATTGACTAATTCTGTTAAATTGATTCTATTATATCTACAGCAGTTAATGGAATAAAGTGTATTTTTAGGATTAATAACTGAGTTCAAACCACCAGCCAGCTGGGGCCCTCCGGTGTGGAGTTTGCATGCTCTCCCTGTGTTTGTATACTCCAGCATCCTCCCACAGACAAACATAAACATGCAGGTTAGGTTAACTAGTGACTCTAAATTGCCTGTAGGTGTGAATGTGAAAGTGAATGGTTGTCTATCTGTACACTGTATATTAGCCCTATGATTGACTAGTGGCTTTCACCGTACAGCTATATGAGTGTAAAATGTAGTACCTTTTCTTTACTTTAGAGGATATGAATGAATGAATGAATGAATTGTTGGTGTCACAATTACAACCCGTGGTTTTGCAACTAGACATGATTTCTCTATGACTGTGGCAGTGTTGTCAAGCATGTCTCAACACATTGTACCACCATGTATCCAAATTATGAATGCAGTGCATGTAACAGCACAAAAAAACTCTTGGACTGTTATCAGGTTTACTGTGTCTCCAGCAAATGAGAGGACTCACACCTGACGCTACAAAAAATGTCACTTATCTCATCACATCATATTTTCTGTCACAGTTGGAGCCAGCTACCTTTTTCTCTTTCTTTTGCTGTATATTACTGTCCACTTCCAATAGTGTAACAGTGTTTGGCTGTTAAACACTGTTAGTAACCCTAATTACCTGCTTTCTCCAGACAACACAGACCTGTGTGCTGTGTCATCTGTTCTCTTTGTAGATCTGTGTGACCCCTAGAGGATTAGGACATAACCTCCTGCCTCAACAGTGTAACTGGAACACTGCCTAATGAGATACACACACACACACACACACAAAAGTATATACTGTACACTATCACACAGAAAAAAGATAGGGAGTAATGAATATCATGCCTACCACACTGTGGTCCCAACTATCCAATTACTGTCCGTGCAGTGAAACTCTGTGTGTGTCTGTGTGTGTGTGTGTGTGTGTGTGTGTGTGTGTGTGTGTGTGTGTGTGTGTGTGTGTGTGTGTGTGTGTGTGTGTGTGTGTGTGCGCGCGTGTGTGTACGATGCAGCTCTGGAAAGGGCATACAAATCTCACAGTGGCTTTAAACATTAGTTAAAAAGACAGATCATTTTTGCAGTGTATTTGTGCAACGTTCTAATTTATTCACTAGTTTACTTTTCTGTGATTTATTTTGGCCCTCCGATGGTAACTATAATACTTAGGTAAAATGCAATGAACTTTCTATAATATGAAAATATTATTTTGGATTCTTGTTTAAACTACTGAAAACAATTATGATTGTAATTATGACTATGTAAGTATGTAAGTTGAACTCTAAGATCTCAATCTGAAACATGTTGTAGAATTGGATCAGACAGTCATGACATTTGGCAGCTAAAAAGATAGCTTACCACATATAGCATGACATAGGTCTGTAGTCTTCGATTCAGTGCCAACGTGACAGAGCAGATGAAACTGTCACCTAAAGGAAAGGCATGAGTGGGTAAATCTGGACTCTTTGTATGACAGAAAAGACATTTCTGTTGCATTTGACAGATACACTTTGTGTCAAAGATGATAAGCAGAAGGAAGAGGGGTATGGCATAGTTCATGAACTTGTGATTTGATTGAACTTCTCCATTGGCAGACTAGGATTGTTTCAGCAGCAGACAATAGGATATGGATAAGAACAGAACAAATACAGAATATTGAAATACGACAAGTCATTACAGCCAGAGATTAGAAGAAAAGAAAAAGAATAATTACAGCATCTTCAAAGACCATGGGTTAGATGTGGAACTGGATTTATGTGTTGCTGGAAAATCATGATACAGCACAGTTTGATTAAACATGATTCAATAGAGATCACTTCTGTTCAGTGTTTTTTGTCCACAAGGAAAGATTCTTATTGCAGCCATTAAAACCCAGACACGCATGAATAAAGACTAAGTCCCTAAGCTCTTATGTCAACTCACTGTTTTATACAGTATAAGGCAATGGAATCAATACAGTACAAACATTGCCCTCAGTATAGGTCGCCTGTATAAAACATACTTGGTATAAATTTTGAGTGCAAAATATTGAAAGTGACCCAACTCTGTTTGAAAGGTAGAAAACAAAACAAAAACAGTGTCATGTGTAAGTCCTTTTTTGCACACACAAAATAGTAAGTACAATGTTATACTCTCTGTTAGTGGGAAGAAACTCCACTTCTTGGAAAGCTGAGAAGAAAACTAATGTAAAGCTTACAACTTGCTTATTCTAAATGACATCAATGACAACTGTGTAGACCATATTTCCAGCTGTCTGTGCAGGCAGAAAATGTGCATGGGTGCAAACTATTCACACTATTTAACACTCACCTATTATGTTCTTTCTCTCTATCACGCAATACATCTCATTCTCTATCTTGTTCTCACAAACAAAGCATTTGCTTTGCACTTACCTCTGCAGTGTTGTGCCACTTCTGTAACTGAATATTTAAGACGTTTATTAGGCTTGTCCTTGATCTGCTTTAGTGTGGATTTTTACCTCATTTGTATGTCACTTTGAACAAAAGTGACTGCCAACTGAATAAATGAAAGTGTAAATACGCAAATGCAGGCACTATGACCTTGCTTTCATTTGTCTCTTGAATTCTAACCATTTTTCCTCAAGGATACCAGAACTGGGAGTTTTTACCCTTTTAACAAGGAAAGGCTGCTAAGGTCACTTTCCTATTTGCAGAAGAAACCTCTGGGAGTAGCTCATGTGAAGGAATGGAAACACTAATTCACACACTCGCCCTTGGACCTGCTCAGTGTTATCACAGCATTTTACTGCACTTCTGCTGAAAAATGTTAGTTACATATAGTAACTCCAGATTCTATGAGCTATGAGCTTAGCTTTCTAAGAGCTGTCGCTGTTGGGTTTATCCCCTGCACACATGCACAGTTGTAAAGATTTTCTTTTTCACCACTGTGCCTTACACAGTTGCCCCCCCTTAGGTCTTCATCTCCGGTACATAATACCCTCATGACCTGAGTTCGGCTCCTTAGAGCCAGCCTTTTCTTCAGCTGACGTCAGTAGAAGGGGCCTGGATCTTTGAAGGCTATACTCATAGAATCTGGAGTTATGATAAATAACTTACGTTCTATTTTATACAGGTTAAAAGGGCAACTCTTAGAGCTGTCACTGTTGGGTTAAGTGCCAAGCTGATGTAGTCAATGCCCCACTGTGACACCAAAGTTCACAATACACACACCAGTTTGCATCCCCACAAGTGTGGAGCATAATAAGACAAAAAGCATAGACTGTGCTATGATCATTCTTCATGTTAAGCCCTGTGTGAAAAGTCAGAGTGAAAAACTTTACACGGCTTTCACACAATACACCTGCTGTTGTAGAAGAATGAGACAATAACTATGCCCCATAACAGCCCCAATGTGAGAAAAGCAGACAATGAAGGACAGCACAACCCACTAATCCATGATGATGAGATTAGAGGAACACCTCCAGGTACATGCGTAAAAAATACTAGAGCTGACAACGTGTCACCGACCATCAAGCATGTTCAACACTGAATGAGTCAATTAGACCTCGGGCACATTGTGTAGATGGGGAAAAAACCTCGAGGAATAGCCATTGACCTAAAAGGGCTGGTTATGACCTGAAGTGGGAAGGTCTCTCTCTCCTGACTCCTTTCAAACAGCTCCTCTTCTCTCCACTTCTTCTGTGTGACCTGAAATGTGTGTAGGGAACCACTGCCTCAGCAACCATGAAGCTGTGTATGTGCGCAGAGGATGAAACATGTGTGAGACATGTGTCTTAGTTGTTAAATGTTCAGTGGACAAAAAAGCAGACTGAATTGGAGGAAATTGCTCTTTAGTAACAGGTGGGTTCCCCTGAAAAAGGCCACTATGTGCAGCAGGATCCCTGAATCCTTTCATTGCCATTGCCACCATTGTTTGTGAGGTGGCTCAGTGGGTGGGTTTCAACCTGTTGCACACTGGTTCTTGGCGATGGACAGCACAGAAGCCTGTTGCCACAGCTGTCAGAGGAGGATGTAGTGAAGAGGGAGGTTGCACTAGAGCAGGTGTCATGCCTCGAGAATGCTGAGGCAGTAAGTGTGTCTCCTTACCCCGTACGCTTCCTCATTTGTTTCACACAGATGTGCAGTGGTTCTCTGGACCAGCAACTCCTATCTTGTGTGGGAAGCTGAGACATATGCAGCCACATATCCTCTGTAATACTGCCTGCCATGCCATAATCCTGGACAAAGCCACCAATATTGAGGTCACACTTGGAGATGCATGGACCTAGGAAGCTGTGACCAGGTGCAGACAGATAACAAACAATGGAGACTGAAAAAAAAAAGTTCTGGCACTTGTACCACTGAATATTAAAGTATTGCTCCAAAACTAAAAACATATGGATCATACCCAAAATTCAGTATTTAAATTTTTTACTTTAGATAACAATATATTTTGCCATTGTATCCATTTCAGATGTCATCACTTGCTGATGAACCCAAGCCAACGGAGCCTCCTGTCCTGGTTTTTACAAAGGACATTTAAATGTCCACTTTCTTTTCATGCTTTAAACCTAGAAAGTGAGTTTCCCCGCATTTATTTTGGAACTCCTCTCGAGTGTGTCCTTTACCTTTTAATCCAATGACAATCTGCTAGAAGGGCCTCTTTAATGCGTTTCTTGTTTGGAATAATTCTGCAAAAAGCTAGAATAACTTTAAGCTATCAGCTTTATAGAGTCTGGGAACGTGAAAAGTGCTAGTGACAAAGTCTGCCTGGATTCTTCACACTTTAAAGGTTCAGTAGCCATTAGGAACTGCTCATGTATTTTGTTTTGCGGGGATATGGTATAGTAAGCGATGTGGGGGAAAATGAGGAGAAAAGTTGTTGATATTTGAGTGAAAACCAAAACGACCCCCCCCCCCCTCCCCCACTTTCCCTTCGTGCTCCTTCTGGGGCTCCACCCCCGAAGTTCATGGACGCGCATTGTCATGGTAATGGACGTAACCACTGTGCAAGCTTCAGTTTGATAGCAGCATTTACCGCGTCTCAATCTCATGTGATATTATTGTGATAGCAAACCGGTATTTATATGTCTCCATGACTGTAAACACTTTGAAAACAGTGAACAAACACCAGATACACAGCGAGCAACTACACAACAGCTACGTTGTAGGTTACGTTAGCACGCTGCTAACGTTAACTGCAGAGCTAACGTGCAGAGCGTCAAACAGCTGTAGTAACAACTCTGCTTCTTTACAGCTAACATCACAACAACAGCATATCCTGACTAACTAGACAGTGAGCTGAATGTCAGCAGGTAACGTTACAGTTCATGTGAAGCAGAGCTGATGTTACTCACCTGTCCAACAGATCAGCGTCCACCTTCACTCTCCGGTCCTCGGCCAGGTCTCCGTAGGTCCCTCTGCCGGAGTCCGGGTCTCCGTCGGTCGATCCGCAATTAGAAAACCACACTGATGTGTCCGCAGGTCCTTGTCTGGTCAAAGTTCTTCTTTTATATGTGTTCGTCTAACTTTCTCCTCTCTGGATGTTTCTTGGTCAACTCTCCTCCACTATGTTAGTACCAGACGTTTCTCACTCCCACTGCGTACACTACGTAACCTCCCCTCCCCCCTCTGTTTGACCGTGAACGTGCATGAACGCTCCCTCTCTCTGATTGGCTGGAGCATTGTTGTGTTGGCTCGCTCCGAGCCACATATTTATGTGCTGAATCTCAGAGCCCAGGCTACAGTCTATGATTGAAACCAGACTTTTTTTTCAGCGCGCACTGAGAAGGGACAGCTAGTGGATAGTGAGGAGAGATTTGGTGATTTTGACAAAAAATGTATTGGATTATTATCGCTTACTGCACTTTTAATTGCATTAATAGATGTATTATTTCTGTGTTATTGACAGTTTATTGTTCAAATAAACAGAACAGTTATGTCGGTCTCACTGGGGCGAACATATGCCTCCATCTTTATTGTCTGTGTAATACAACAATGCTCCAGTGCACCTTGCTTACGTCATCACAATAGACAGTGGTTACAACAGACATGCTCAGAATACTACAATAGAGGGAGCAAAATTGGCAGAGGCGTGGCTCTATTTGTTGACAAGGGCCTCATTTACAAGGTTGTGGACAATATGTCAGTAATCATTAAAATAAATTACAATTGAACCTGAATAAAACTAAATTTATGTTATTCGGACATCGTAAAATGAATGAAATTTGGGTGTTTTAATGGAACACAAGGTCTGCTGGAAGGTACATTAAGTATCTGTGTTCTAAGATGGCAAAGAGCATTGGAGTGCTGAGTAAATGTAGACATCTTGAATCAAGCAACACTACACTCTCTGTACTGTGCACTCATACTACCATATCTGATCTATTGTGTTGAAATCTGGGGTAATACTTACAAGAGTACCTTACAAAGGATATGCACATTACAAAAAAGAGCAGGAAGGATAATAAATCATGCTGGGTATCTTGATCATACGAAGCCTCAATTTTTTAAATTACAGACTTTGAAATTTATGGACCTAGTGAAACATTCAAAAATGTTTCAAGATAGAGAAGGTAAATATCATCTAAGAGGGAAAACTACATTTTAAACAACCTTGTGTACGTACTGCTCTTAAAAGCATGTGCATATCAGTCTGTTGGGTAACATTGTGGAATGGTCTTGAAGAAGAAATCAAACAAAGCACTAGCTCTATACAGTTTAGAAACAGATACAAGAAAACAATTCTTGACAAATATAAAAATAAGGACATCTAAACAACTCTATTTACGTTATGTATGTATTTCTTCTATTATCTTTCTGTTCCTTATATGAAACAATATGTATAATACAAATATAACTAACTGCAATCACGGCTGGGTCATGGATCATTGAATATGTTACTTTGGCGGTATATGGGGAGTGACTGGGGAATTAATTTTTTGAGTTTAGGATATTGTAGGAGGCTAGTTTAAGTATGCCTTGATTTTTCTTTATTAATTGTTTTGTTTTATTTATTTATTATTTTGTCATTATTTTGTTTTGTTTTTTTGTTGTATTTTATTTTATGATGTCGTGAGGAAGTTGTGAAGAAGGGGCAGGACTAAATAAGCTTTCTGCTTCCTCCTGTTCCCTCTCGAACACATTCTTTTGTTGTCCTGACATTTCATTTTTATAGCTATTTTTTGTTGTTCAAGATAAAACCAAATAATAAATAATTCATAAAATAGCGAAGGACTGACCAAAAAATGTGTATGAGTATATCCACGGAAAATGTAACCATCAGTAGAGACACCTCTGATATGATTTTGTTTAATGACTTTGCGTAAGGCAGGAACTGGTTGCTTTAAAAAAGATTTTGTCAGGACTCAGTAGGTTATACCAACAATCCACTTTAATCCTAAATTTGGACTTTCCATACAAAGTATTTCCAATCTGCAACAGACCTTAAATATAGAAGAAATTGTAGCTATAGTTGACAGGCTAATGGCTCTTCACTACAGCTAGCACAGAGAGACAGCAAGAGACATGGAGGCTATTTCAGATGAGATGAAAAGGTGGATTAATTACCTTTACAGAACCCATAATGGGGGAGAGGTGGAAGAAAAGAAGCAGAGAAACAGCAGACCTCTGGGGAGGAGATTGATGATAATGATGAAGTGAGTTAGACAGAGGAAGACTCTATGACCAACACAAAGACAGTGGAGGAAGGAGTTAATTCAGTAGTCCAGGTATGGAAAGTAATATTCCTGTTCATTTTTTTTTTTGCATAGACAGTGATACAAACAGATGGCAGGCAATTGCAGTACTTTTAAGTCGTTGATGGGCATAAAACTAGGAACTACAAATATTGTGTGCATAAAAGTCTCTGGAGAGAAGTCAACTACAACTTACAAGGAGCATTATAGTAAAACATTCATTTATCAACCTTAATTTCTTTCTTTTTTTTAACAATTGCTTACACACTTAAATTAAAAATCAGTTCATAAAAACCTGACTCTAAAGGAACAAAGCCTTAGCCCAGATCTGCACAACTATAAGCACATTCTCAGCCTGACATTTTTAGCAAAATACTAAACACAGTTCTCCACATTAAACACAGAAATCTAACATGTCACTTATTTGCCATTTCAAGGTGCTGCCTTCCAAAATACCACACCTATGAATCAAATGATCAAACACGGCCGTCAGGTATGCAGTCACATGTTAGTGTACCTGTCTTCAACAAAGATGAGGGCAACATTGCAGGAAGAGGAAGATGAGAGGAGGAGCCCGCAGAGGAAGATAGGTAGGGAGATGAAGAGAAGGATAGATGCGCCATTTAAGATTTGTTGTTCACGTACACATTCACATGTACACATTCACACGTTCACATGTAATTCACTCTAACAATATCTGGGGGGAAATCAAACTCAGACTATATCATTAGAAAGGAAGAAATGTTAAAAGTGTTAACAGTGGTGTGTAGCTGAACAGAATCTAAACAGTGTCCAAATGTTTTCAAAAATGTTGTGTTTACTGAAATGTTGATGTGTTTTTGGGGAGGCTGTGGCTCAGGAGGTAGAGCACACAGGAAGATTGGCGGTTCAATTCCCAGCTCCTTCAGTCCACATGTCAGTGTGTCCTGGAGCAAGATACTGAGTGCCAAATTGCTCCAAATGACTGTTCCATCAGTGTATGAATGTGTATGTGTGTGTGTGTGTGTGTGTGTGTGTGTGTGTGTGTGTGTGTGTGTGTGTGTGTGTGTGTGTGCGTGTGTGTGTGTGTGTGTGTGTGTGTGTGTGCGTGCGTGAGAATGATTGGAACCTTCAGTAGACTGGCACCTTACATGGCCATCAGCCAGGGCCCCTACCATCAGCATATGAATGTGTGTGTGAATGGGTGAATGTGGTTATTAATGTAAAAGCGCTTTGAATGGTTAGGAGACTAGAAAGTCACCATACAAATGCAGCCCATTTATGATTTTGTTTATAGCAAAAGCATATATAGCATATACTGTAGCAATGATAAAGTGTGATAAAGTACAGTATCACCTCTGGCTGACTTATTTTCCATTT
Organism: Scomber japonicus; assembly: GCF_027409825.1. Classification (NCBI taxonomy): domain Eukaryota; kingdom Metazoa; phylum Chordata; class Actinopteri; order Scombriformes; family Scombridae; genus Scomber; species Scomber japonicus. The sequence continues at coordinate 12,695,562 of NC_070590.1, read as the reverse complement.
CAATGGTTGCTGAAGCTCACAGTTACTGAGGTATTTAGAGCTATATGCCATACCAACCCGACAGAAAAATGTGATTTTTCAGAAGCTAAGCGGAAATATTTATAAATGATTGGTGTAACACAACCCAATAGCATTATTTAATTATCTGATTAAGTGTTTTTTATGTTAAGGTACTTTGAGGTTATGATTTAAAGTTTTCAAATACCAGTTTACTTTACATCCAGAATCCACGGCTATAACAAGACTGCCATACTACTTCAAACTTTCTGTCATTGCTCTGGACTGTCATTACCCAGTCGTAAAAATGTCTACCTCATTATTAATTGT